>NW_010562772.1:16376-55019 GCF_000687285.1 Phaethon lepturus
AAGAATGATGAATCTATGTAAGAAGAGAAAATTGCAAAAATAAAAAGTTGAGCACTGCATGCAGACTCAACAGGCTCTACTTAATTTGCTTGAAGATTTTATCGCAGGCTTGCATTAGTAATAGCAGAAGAAAACAAAAGCAAATATATATTTACGTCTGTCTATTGTTCTGATGAAGTGAAAATGTACGGAGTTACATCAATCATTCGTCAAACACATCTTCCTAGTTTTATTTACCACCAAATATAATGAGTAAATATGTGATAATAAAACTCTTCTTTTTATACGGACATATACAATTTTTTCCCACTACTAAATACAGGTAATGATTTAGGAAGCTTTCAAAATGTCTTTTTACTGTCAATAAAACTAATTCTATTCCCATTTTCATGTTAAAAAAAGGCTTTACAAATGAAAATTCAAATTAAAATTCTGATTATAGTGTAGTGTGACAACACCTGTATTTATAATTTTACTGTCAGCTAGCTCGTAGTGTTTAACAATAGCTTGAAGCAGAAAAGTAATTGGAATTTGTCTGTAACATGCCAGATGACGACACTGGCCACTTTGCTGTGCTAAAGCAAATTTGGTTTGATGACAAAATAACCTTAAGAAAGATCAGAAAAAAAAGCCAACCCCAAAGGTTAAATAAAGCCATCCTCTACCCAGGGACATACAATCTACCATGGTAAACCAAAACAGCTGAGCAGTAGCTGCAGAAACCAGGGTACCCCTGGAGCTGGCGGTCCTCTCCTACGCCGGCATCCCTCCGGTCCCTCCCTTGCAACATTCACCTCCCAGCAGCTTTTCTAGAACGGGGCATTACTCCAATATTACAATCAATATAATTCAGAAACACAGAGGAGAAAGAAAGCAAAGGCACATTAGGTTGGAAAAAGATGCTAACGCACGTGCTGCAGTTCTGTGGACCTCTGTGTGAATAAAAAAGGGAAACTACAACAATGTGCAATGACGGTGTGAACACAGAAGTATCCTGTGCACGGCAGTGTTTTCATATTGCCCATATAGTTACACTCACATGTGCTAACTGGCGCATACTGACAGACCAGGTCAAAATTAGGACACAAACACACACACTTTTTAAGAAACAGTTAAAAAAAAAACGGGAGGGGGGAAGAAAGCTATTCAATCTGAATATTTCAAAACTCAAACACATGCCACTCTCCACACACAACTTGTCTTACTCAAGCCTACAAATTAAAAAGCCCATGTTTTTCATTATCCTAAAGACAGGAAAAAAAAAGAAAAGAAAAGGAAGCCACATAAAGAGAAACAGAGTGACAGTGATGTTTTAGTTTACACTAGATATGGCAACACATACAAACTGTCAAAACTATGGAGTGAAAAAAGCTGTTATCAAGCAACTGTCAAGGGAGTCCTCTGAGATTTGGAAATCTTGTGTTTATTGTAACTACTGCACATTACACAAAGAAAGAAACATTCCTCTTCTTACCATTGCTGCTAAATATCATGCAAGAGAACTCAGACTTCTCCCTCACTATTTAGATTAATTTTTTTCCCCGTGTAATTCTGTGCTTGACAGCACAGGGCCCCTCCTTTTTAAGGTTTACTATTGTTTGGTCAAAGTTCAGAGAGAAACTTGAGGTTGTATCAAACATTATTTCATTTTCAAGAACTGTCAACACCCATTTTATGTTGTTAACTTGTTGTCCATCATTTAAGAGTGGAAACTGTTGACATCAAAATACACAGTAAGAAGAATTTCTCTCTTAAAAGACGTATGTAGAAAGAGCGAAGATAATGGCAACAGCTATTTTACTAGACATACTAACAATTCTTTTTCATGTATTTTAACATACTGTCTAGAAATGTTAACTGGCAGTGGGCTACAATGTTCAAAGGTTTAGTCTGAATGTATTAATGCAGATCTTAAATTGCACTTTCTGATTATAAGAGAACAAATCAGCCCTTGGAGAGAAATCCCCCATCTCTACAGGGTTTCAATAGAACCTTCAAAGTATTGTTTTGAGTCATAGCCTTGTATGACCATTTTTCAACCAGTAGCAACATTCCAACCCTACTGATGACTGGCTAAAAGTTCTGGGCAAAAAATACTTTGTGTTTTGCTCACTGCAAATCACATTTATTATAATTTCTATGCTTCAGGTTTATGTAAAAAATAATCTTTAGTCTGTATCCCAGGTTTTACATAACGAACATTTGATGAGGTCCCTAGATTCAGCTTGAAGTTCTTGAGAAAGAATAAAACCTTCAGTGTGTGTGATGATGCATGCTTTTATTGAGTTTTTCTTGTATTGGTTTTGGGGAGGGAAGTATCAAACCTAAAAGCTCAGTAAAAGCCTCAAATATTATTGTACAAGAGCAAATGATCAGCTGCCCCTGTGAAGGCAATGTGCCCCCAGCATGTACAGTAAATTTAAATGCCTCAAAAAGGGTGTTATTTCATTCTAGATTGGTTATGGACATCATATCATCTGTGTAGATCTTTGATGAGGAATAGATTTCTAGCACTTTCTAGCACCAAGCATCACATCCTATTGGATTTACCTGTAGTGGCTACCACTCCGCAGACACCCATTTTGACCTAGAAATTATTGTCTGAAGGTGTACAGTTCCTCAACCCCGAATTCCCAGTCCAATATAGCCCAACTGCTCAAACTAATAGGGACATTGTCACATTTTTACGTGTAAAGATTTTTTTTTTGTTTTAGTCTTAAGAGTACTTCTTCAAAATGTCATAATATTTATGATCATCAGATGAGAATATTTGAACAAAAATTCAGCCTTTTATTTCCCACAACTACCATGACCACTTAGGTACAATTTTATCTCCAAATATTAGATAGCCTCATATAACACAATGGGTAACACATTATCTCAATACAAAACATAAAATAAAATGATTGAGAAACTTAATAATGAATGAATCTTTCCCACATAAAATTGCATTGTTAGCTGTATTATTTCCTTGCTTTTGACTCTGAAGTACTTCCTCCTCCTAGATTATGAGTTATAAAGTACCATAACAATTACTGCATAAACGGCTGCAGCTACATATCCATTTAACACAGCCTTTTTTTTTTAAATATATATATATATTTTAAGACCCTAATATAAGCTTACACACACATGTTCACACAAAAGATAAGAAACAAAACAGAGGTCTGGTCCTCAGAAATTTAAGAACGTGGAATAAGTCTACAGAAACTCACTACTTTCAAGCCTGGCAGCATTGCAAGACTGCATAGATATGATCCACATGCTAAAAGTCTATTCAAGTACTTACTGCTCCATAAATAGAAAGAGTTCTTGTGAGTGAACTGCAACAAAAAAAAGGCAGACGATATGGAAGGTGTGGTGCAGAGCAAGGGTGAATTGTTGAGCTTGTCCTGGGCTTCAATTATGATTAGGTTTAGAATCATTAAAGTTTGTAAGATATACTGAAGTTAGCCTGACACATCAAGGTCCTTTCATTTTATACAGCCTACAAAATAGCCTTTGAAAGTTCATAAAAGCACTCAGATCGCTGTCTTTTTTAAAGTAATGTCTGACTGAGAAGCTCGCCTGCCAAATCCTCTCCTTCTTCACATATACTGCCTAAGGGTTAGGAGACAGAGGTAAAAAAAAAACAGAGAGAAAGAGAGAGGGTCATTATAGCTGAAATTCAACACATTAAAGTTGGCACCATCAAAATAAAAAGCCCCTTTCATTAATCATGAAATTTAAAGTACTGGAAGATCTATCAGACCTATTTTACTGAACAGGAAAATTCAGCACCAGAATATTGTTAAATTGAGTTAGCATTATCAGTGGAAAAATATGCTCTATTTCCTATTATTTATCAAGCCCTATCCTTTTCTTTCTTACCAATTACATTCCCTATCATTTCCAAAATATACAAACTGTTTTCAATCAACAGATTTCTTTATTACAGCGTACTGCATGCTTGTTACTGCCTCTTTTCTATATTGAATCCTTGATTGGACAAGCATTTTGAATTTAACATGGACTGTGATTGCACACATCAAACAAATTAAACCTGCCAATCTCTTTTTGGAGGATATCCCTTATATATACTATCACTGCAGAGTACCCCGAGTATATTTGCTTAGGAGAAATGGGGAAGGAGGAAATGATTATTATGGCAGAGTCAGAAGACATTCATTTTCCCATGATATGTAACTGGCCTTGCATCCTCTTTTTCCTGTTTTCCAATGAATTATTTTATAAAAGAAAAACATACTTGCTGACTTTGTCAGTGTCTCAGTTGCTATTTTACAATCATCAATCTATTCTTCCTTTTGGTCAAATGCTAATCACATTGCAAAAATTAGATGTCAGCAAGAGATGAACTACCCAGTAAGCCCAAAACTGATTTTCCTTAGGTTAACCAGTTGCAAAGCCAGATTACACAGTTCTTTGCAAAGTAACAGAACTAAAACGGATTGGGTTTGGGTTACGCAAGCCTGTTCAAATGAGACTGCTTCTGACTGTGCAAGCAGGATTGAATTATAGATGGAATTACTTAAAAAGAATACATCCCACAAAGATGCAAATATTGGGAAGCATTTTCCTTTAAAAAGGCTGTTCAGAGATGCGTTGGTTGAAAATCAAGGTCAAGTGGGAAGAAGTCTAAACACAGAAAAGCAAATAAACAGAAAACCCCCACAATATCAAACAGAAGTGACCAAAGTCAAGACGACCAATGACAAGTCAAGGAGTGAACAAAACCCATAGAATAAATTATAAAAAAAAAGTAATAAAGATATCTGCTAGCAAGACTTGACTAAAAGCATTCACAGGTCTTTGCACTTCTTAAAGCTTAATATAAATTCCTCTACTGCAAGTGCTCATGAAACTGAGATACCCTTATCTGGAAGATGGCATCAGTTTCCTGATTTATCTGCATCATCAGGGAAACATAAAGAGAAAAGGACAGACTATTCATACTGCTTTTACAGCTGCAGAACACTGACTTTTCACTCAAAAGATGTAGGTGCTATGCTCAGCTTTGCCACCAGTTTCCAACATTATACCGGACCAGTTGCTGCATTAATTCAGGCTTAATTTTTTGTCTGTAGAGCAGGTTTGATGGCTCCTCCTCCTCCTCTGAGCTACTGCTTCTCTTGGACTGCAAATTCTACAGGAATGGTCTTCAAAATTGCCTATTTGTGGTGCATCAGACCTCTAGATAGCAGCAGCATAACACAAATAATAAGTAATGATGTAAACCCAGCCTTCTGAGAGAATAGGTAAAACCACCACACTACATTTCCAATTTTTGTTTCAGGGGTGCCTTTGCTGGCATCTGTATTTTTTTAATAGCACAAAACATTCCTATTTCACCACAATAACTGCTGAAGATTTGGGCAATGTTCAGTCTCACCAAAAGCTTCCAAGTCTTCAAGGGTGAAAGCTCCACTTCTTGTCTCTCAGAGAGGGAGGAAAGAATGCAACAAAGCACCTGGATCTTTAAACTAAGAACTTATATCTGTAGTTAGATTAGGTATTCATCTTCTTAATTTTGCTGAAACTGGTAAATTCAATTTTGATACTAATAGTGAAATCAGATATCTCGCATATGATAAAAGAGCCATCTGCACATTTCAAATGCAGTGTGTAAAACCAAGATAAAAATCAATAGAACCAGCTAAATTTCTTAAAAGTTTAATTAGAAAGCCTAAAATGAAAATTCAAGAAGAGTCTGCTGCTCTAGCTTGCTTTCATTTGACACAGCATCTACACCAGTTATCAGATGACTAGTTGTTGCTTTGACATTCATTAAAAAGAAAAAAAATGAGAACAATGAAGATTTACTGCCGCTGACAGACTGGCCACTCAAATAGTACACTGAAGAAAAGGTGCAAAGATCAACACTCTTTGAAGGAGGGAGGAATGGTCACCATCTTTTACTGCTGCTTTCTACTTAACTACCTGGCCTGACCCTCCACAATAGACAACTACCCTTTCATACATTTTAAACAGTAACACTGAGCTAGTCAAATTCCTACTGCCACTGATTAAATAAAAATTAAGATTAGAAAGCAACATGACTGCCCACAGTGTATTAATGAATCAGGCAGCCACATGCTCTGCAGGAAGTAAAAAAATAGGTTTAACATGCCCTGTGAGCTATTGCTTTCAACAGTTGTGTGGGGCTGGCGAGGCCGCTCTCAGCTGTTGCGTCCTGTAAGTAAGAGGTTAGCGTGGAGCTGCACTGCAGCAACAATTTAGCTTTTGCAAAGGGAAGAATATGTTACACATTGTCCTGCCAGTCCCAGAACTGCGAAGGAAAGCAACGTTTCCTATCCATAAGGATCGACATCCATCTTCCTTTTATAAGACGTTTTATTCTTCACAGCATGGGAACATTTCATGATACAGCACATCATGCACTATGGACAAAAAAGGGCCATATTTGGTCTGACTAAAGGTCCGTCTAGCCTCAGATTCTGCCTTGGAGAGAAAAAAAGCAGATCCCCTGCATGAACAATGCAATCATGCAGTGTCATAGCACTGACTGACAAAATCAGCTTCCAGCAACCTGGAAAGTCCAGCAGCTTCTTGAACTGATGGCGCGCTCCCCGTGCAGAGTAACTCTGCGTCGATTTTTCCGTCCGCAAATGTTTCCAACTACTTTTTGAACCCACATGAACCTTTTTGAATCCGTAGCAACCTAAAAAGACCTTTAAGCATTTAGCACTACTTAGTTTAGTGAGCTACACATGGGTGTCCACCTACCACAGGCAGGCTTGGTGCTCCCTACCTGAACACATTCAGTAGGTGAACACCACCAGTAAGACACTGACGGGGCACTCACTTTTACAAGCCTACCACTCTGCATTGTAGCCTTCTTCACCACGTGCAATAAAACCAGCAGGTAAGAGAATACAGTCACACTGGATAAGGCCAAGCTTGCACACCGGAGAAGAGTGGCAGGAAAACTTAAGCTGAGAAAAAAACTTGAGATACTAATGACAAAAGTTTCCAATACCTTGCATTTCACTGCATGTACGTCTTGGGTAAGAGACTACTCCATAGACAATGAAACAGGCAAGATGCATTACAGCACACACAGTGAATGTAATCATTCACCATGTGGGAAGGAAAAATGTTAGGGTTAAGATGGATATAAAGGCTTAGCGAAATAACAATTTGCTAGAGTTCATGGAAAGTAATGCTTCCCTTTTAACTCAATTTTGTTCTGAGGTTTGGAAGATGTAAGCATATTGTGCCTACTGAAATTGTCTCTGCTAATACAAATATGCCTTTTTTTAATGAGACAGAAACTGTGAAGGTCTTTTGATGATACTAGGTACTATTCAAAGCTCTAATGGTTTTTAGAATACATAATCCACTACACAATCACAGGTTCAGATGACTAAGCACTTAACAATTTAGATGGGAGGAACTGAGCAGGAAAATGAACTTTCTGCCCACTCCATCAGACAAATCTATTGCTCTGCAGGCAACAGACCCAAATGTTTTCTTAGAAACGCTTTGGATTTGTGACACTGAAGAAAATAATGTTTTTGTGTCTAATTACAAATTTTATGTGAAGGTAACAATTAGAGCTTCATCCTTGCAGAAAACTACTATCACTGAAACTCATCTAAACAGAAGAAATATTGAAGTGATTAAAAATATACAAATATATAGACCCATTGAATCTAAGAAATAATATAAGCACTTTGGGCCAAAGGAAAAGCCTCAGAATCAGTGCTGAGAACTGGCTAATATAGTTGATTAGATTTTAGTGGCATTAGATATTACAGCATTAGATTGATATTGGCACCTGCTTCCCAAAATCTGCATTAAGCCTCTAGGAATTCTAAGTATCCTGCATAGGGATTCTTATATACTCTGTTCATGCTATGTTTTGGCCAGTACACAAGTGAAAGTCCTATATTCAAAACTATTTTTCAGATACCTGAATTGCAAATGTGAACCTAAGCTGGTCAGAAAAGGCCCAGACACATAGGTGCATCCTAAGAAGACACACAACAGTTTGAGAGACTTTTTGATCAAGGAGTTTTGCTCAAGGCATTTAATGTACATGTTTAAAACGGACACAATTCTTTTGTCCTGGCAACACCTCCCTCACTATATCTTGTACCTATCTGAAAGAAAACTGGATAAGAAAGCTCTTTCCTATATTAGGAATTAACTTTCACTCCTGTACTGGCTAGTGCCCTTTGCACTATCTGTTTCTACAAATGATTGTAAGTTCATCCAGAGACACACCAAGGGTTTGAGCTTATGTTCCTAAACTCACACCAGCGCTACTCAGGAACCTCTCTTCATATGGGCAATTCCCAGTCAAAAGAGTCTGTATATTTTTTCCCCAGATTTTTTTCTTTTCTCTTTTTTTTTTCTTTTTTTTTTTTTTTTTCAGTGGAGCGTGTGGTTTTTGAGCATGAACATGATCAATGAGCTGTTCTTTGCATTATCAGTGGATACTTAAAAAGAATTTATTGACTAGAAGCTAAATATTTTCTGGCATCCTGAAACAGGTTTCTGAAAATCCTTCAGCACAACAAGAGAATTACTCTGTTGCTTACCATTTGTGAAGATAAATTATACTGGACCACTAAGACAATGTATGAGAATATCTAAATATCATGGCTTCTGTTTTGATATTTATGTTAAAGGAAATATCAGTCAGGTGTCAGCGTTACTCTCTTCTCAACCACAGCATTTCTTAACAAGTCAGACTTTAAAATATCAAAAAAACCCAAAATGAGATTGTGAAGAAGTCAGTAAACAGCACCTAGGCATGTCATATATGTCACTGATGCAATTTATTCTGAGAACGGATTTATATGAAATAGCTAAGTAAGGATTTTGCAACTAGAGTTGAAGTCTGGTGACAAAAATCAAAGTCTAAGCTGCAAAAATCTATAGAGACAACTGATAAATAACCACAAAACCCCACTGGAGACACTGAAGTTATTTAGAAAACTGGAAACATCTCACAGCTTGGGAGATCTGCTGCCGTATGGGTGACACAAAGACTACAGCTGCTTTAATGACATGTATGAGGCGTATTGTCTTTACACATCAGTATTCTATGGTAACTCCCCTTCAGTTTTATTTCTTGGTCATGGGTCTCTCAGAAGAGCAAAACTGAACAGAAACTAGACATTTTTGAGAATTTAACTGTTACCTTTTAGCCACAGAAGCCACTGCAGTGGCTCTTCTTCAAAAGGTATAAAAATAATACGTACTTGAATTAAAGGGAAAACACTAACTAATGTTAACTTTAAGCTGTTGAGGGTTGGCATGAAACCTAATTTGACCAAGTTACCACAGTAAACTTTTAAGAAAACATTTGCTTCAGATCCAGTTGGCTGTTGGTAAATCAAGGGACTAAGCTAACGGAGTGGAACTCCAGCCTGACCCAGCACCAGTGCCATCCAGGTGAAGACCAAGTGACCACTGACTTGACTTTTCCCCAGATTAGCAACTGCTATCTGGACGCTAAGGTGTATCTACTACTTTCCCAAAAGATTTCTAGAAAAGGAAATAGTCACGCACAGAACGATGCATACAGCACTGTAAACTATTTTCAAAATGATGGAATACAGTATTTTTTCTGTGCATAAATTACGTTAAAAGCCTATGCAATATTTTTCAAAAATTATACAAGAATTCCTGTTGAAAGTTACTGTGTAACTACCATTCTTTTGCATTAAGCTATGTGCAAACCTGAAAAATCTCCTTTGAAATGTGAATTTAAACTGATACCACTTTGCAAACACCAAATATTCACAACATTAACTTTCAGCACATTTACATCTGAGCAAGTACAGGGGAATAACAGAGAGATTTATTTTCAGAAAGAATGGTAAGGAGAGGGATACAGGGAGTTTGTGTAAGAATTTATCCTTGTCAGTATTTCTATTGACTTTCAACTAGAAGATTCTACCAAGCTTCCTGTAGGCTACAAGAAGGTTCCAGTTAATAAAATGTGAGGAAGAGCTTTAAGTACATATTTCATTATTGTGAACTCTGCAGGAAAATATTGTCATCTGATAACTTGGAAGAAGGAACACCTTCATAACAACACTTGCGATCTCTATAATGTCTAATGTATGCTCCAGTGCCTCTGTATTTCAGAATGGACAATTCTGTGATCTACGGATAACAATTGTCCAATTACATACGAAGATTTCAATGCAGCAGCCTACTGACCAGCAAGGACGTGGATGGTATCAAGAACAGCATATTGGTAAAATTGTGACAATTTGATTTTTTCGCTCTCCACCTTTAATGTATGTGTAGTATTGTGGGATGGAATGTGCTTTCAGAAATCAGATATCTAACACTAATAAATTATGCACCGATTACAGATGACCTTTGGAGTCGCTAAAGGTACAGTCACAATCACACATTCAAAAAAATTCTGCTTTTCACTATAATGTGTGAATGTATGAAATTAAATGAGGCTTGCGATATAATCAGCGTGGTTGGCTGCTTTAATATATTCCATTTAAATTTAAAATCACCACAAGCCAAGAGTGACGAATCTAATTTGATCAGTTGTTCACAAAAACACTGAAAAGAGACATAAGCAGACCTATCAACAGCTGGTAACATGACTTGCTTGCAAAAACAATCGGTTTTTATACAACCAGAAACTCTTAAAATATTCAAAACCAGTTAAAGCCCTGCAATATTAAAAAAAGAATAGGCAAAAGGAATTCTCCTAGGAAAAGCATCTTACACATCAAGTTATTGCTTTAAACCACAAAAGCCAGAAAATTCAAATAGAAAGGTCAAATCTCTAATAAAAGGGTGCAGTTGGGTGGTGTGCTAACTGCGACAACCCATTGTAACTTGACTTCATAGGTTTGACTGCTCTTTATGAGGTGTTTCAATTGTATTTCATATTTAAATGGATTTTATGAGTTCTTACACATACTAAATATGCGTATTTGACTGCAATCAAGCAAGTCCATGGTTACTAATAACTTAGTATAAAGCCTGTCATACACAAAGAATACAGACTTTCAAAAGCAGAACAAGCTCCAATGTAATCCATGTAATTAAAAATACACAGATCTCATTATTTAGCACTCAAAAAATACTGAGAGCAATGTTGTCTTCTCTGTCGTATCTGTCATGCTTGCCACACCTGAACTTTCTGGATTTTGGTCCTGGAGGCTTGCACATTTTCCTCTGGCTGAGAAAATTTTTCCAGGAGCTACTGAAACTAGTTCCGATTAATGAGACTGAAACTAACTTAAAAATGGAACAGCACCTTACTAGACTGTACCCATTCAGTCAGTCGCTAATTAGCATCTGTATGAGAGGAAATTTCTGAAAGCATTTCAAATCAAGCAGAATTATGGAAAACATATCTTAGGTTGTAACAGGAGATGACTGGTAGACAAGCCTTTTCTGGAGAATGATGATCTGCTATATCAGCGCTGTTGGAAAACTTGGAATTCAATTGCCATTTACTTACTCAAATCGTTACCGTTGCCAGTCTGAGGAAATGACTACAGGCATAAGGACGGCATACACAAAAGTAAAACAAGATACCTGAAAGCAAATTGCTCTGTCAAAAACAGTCACTAAAACAGGGGAGATGACAACAGACTAAAGCATCTGCTGCTGCACAGAAGATCAACTATAAACAAAATAAAAATGCCATTTGTGACCTAGTTTTGGGTGAAGCATGTGGCCAGAATTAAATACCGTTGCTTTATTTTGCTTATGACGAAACCACAAAGCCCACACCCTTGGTCAAAGAGCAAATACCACCAGGTATTTAATCCAAAAAGGCTTGAAATACTAACAGATAAATCTATATTTAATAAACACTTGGCACAACTTACTCATGACTTTTTGTTCAAGTATTTGATAACAACTAGTTTTATCACAAGTTAAGCTGTAGACTGTTAGCTACATGTCAACATTATAACAACACATTTTTGAAATGTGAGCTTTTGTGACAGTCACAAATGTCTGAGATCTAACTCATTGTCATTTTCAACCTTACTCACCTTCACCTACTTCCCACACAATATATTACACATTAGGAAGCAAAACAGCTCCCCAAAGCACCAGAAATAAAAGCGAGATGAAAAAGAAGCGTATCTCCTTTCTATCTGGAAAGGGAACGTGATATACGCCAAAAATAAAAACATTTAATAAACCTCTGCCCACCTGAAATTAAAGGTTCCTCTGACTGTGAGGAGGAAGACAAATGTGTAATTCTTAGTGATATACATGACTCTAGAAAAAAATCCACCAGAACCTGGCTGCTTAGATATATTTCTGGAATGGCTGCCCAATGCAGGATTCTTTCAGATCATGTGCAGAGGAGTCTTAAAGAGGAGCAACATCATCAAAATATTGCAGTACTTATTTGCAGGTGACCCATATCTACAGGTACATACATCTGTAGGTACATAGCAGCTGCCTATGCATCTTCAAGCTACATATTAAAATAGAAGAAACTGCCAACATACTGCTCTTCCTGCACATGGGTCAGGGCAACCCCTGGTATAAGTACAGGCTGAGGGATGAAGGGATGGAAAGCAGCCCCGCTAAGGAGGAATTGGGGGTGCTGGTGGACGAAAAGCTGGACCTGAGCCAGCAGTGTGCACTCACAGCCCAGGAGGCCAACTGTATCCTGGGCTGCATCCAAAGCGGCGTGGCCAGCAGGTCAAGGGAGGGAATTCTGCCCCTCTGCTCCGCTCTGGTGAGACCCCACCTGGATTCCTGCATCCAGCTCTGGAGCCCTCCGCACAGGAAAGACATGGACCTGTTGGAGTGGGTCCTGAGGAGGGCCACCAAAATGATTAGGGGGATGGAACACCTCTGCTGTGAGGACAGGCTGAGAGACTTCGGGTTGTTCAGCCTGGAGAAGAGAAGGCTCCGGGGAGACCTTATTCTAGTCTTCCATACTAAAAGAGGGCTCTTATAGGAAAGATGAGAACAGACTTTTTAGCAGGGCCTGTAGTGATAGGACAAGGGGTGATGGTTTTAAACTAAAAGAGGGTAAATTTAGGTTAGATCTAAGGAAGGAATTTTTCACAATGAGAGTGGTGAAACCCTGGCACAGGTTGCCCAGAGAGGTAGTAGATGCCCCATTGCTGGCAACATTCAAGGTCAGGTTGGACGGGGCTCTGAGCAACCTGGTCTAGTTGAAGATGTCCCTGCTCATTGCAGGGAGGTTGCACTAGACGACCTTTAAAGGTCTCTTCCTACCCAAACTATTCTATGATTCTAAGCAACTTTTGTCCACTCCTGGTGAAGCTCATACCCTCTTCAGGAAAGCAACTTGGGCAAACTTCCTGAAAAGCAAGCTTTTCATGAAGCAGATGTGACAAACTACTCCCCGCCAACTTTAACTGGCAACACTGAGGAAACGCAGTTGAGAAGATGAAGACTCACCAGGGTTCAGCAATCAGGAACATCACCCCTGCTCTAACCTAGCATACAGTCACATTAAGAAATGCATCATTCTATTTTAGCACATTGGCCAATTTAAAAAGAAATTGAAAACCAAAGATTTTAAATTTTTTTAAACAACTGCTCTTTTCTTTTTCTGTTTCTTCCTGTGTGCTCCTCCTGAATTCTCCTAATTCATCACAAAACACTACAGAACTGGATAAAACACACACCTGCAGCTATTCTGATACAGGGGTCAGCAAATTCTTTCCTTTCAAAGACCCACACCCATATGATCTACAAGAATCTGTATCCTCTATCCTGTCCTTCAACGTAACATCAGACCAGTCACTCTGAAATAGTGAAACATCACAGGCTCAGCTGCCAATATTATATCAAGGACACAAAACTAGACTCTGTCCCATTGATGCAGCCAGCCCCACTACTAGGATGTCAATCCATTTGTTTTCTTTCCCCCCTAGGGAAGCAGGTCTGCTGATCATCTCCAATTTGTGAAAAGTCAGCAATTTTGAAAAGGGAATATAGGAGATATGTATTCAGCAGAACAATGGATGTGAAACAGGGAAGCAGGTTACTTCGGTACCACAACATTAAGTACTTTCTGACAAAGACTGCATTAGCAGATGACAGAAGATTGAACGCATAGCAAACAAAATGCTTTGCAGATTTTCCTGTCCTTGATGTTGCAGCTGATCTGGAAGAGAATGTGCAAAGTCCCTCATGCAGAGATAGCCTTTGATCTTAGTGTACTAACTTGATACACTCACAAATCTGTGCATGCCTTTTGTCTTCCACCCTCCTTAAAGAGGGTCTACATGTAAAATAATGGATTATCTGAGACTGCTCTGTTATAAGGAAATATATTTTAAATAGCCTTCTTAAATCAACTTTGTAAATATATTTTTTCCTTTTTCATGCATGACATTCAAGCAGAAAGAAGAAAGATGATGTGCCATGATCTGTAGAATATTAAACTCCTCTTTGGGATAACTTCATCTGGAGTTATCAAAATCCCTGTATTTACTGAATACAAAAAAGCAGACGTTGATGGAGTTTGCTTTTAACTGCTAAAATGTTTTGTGTGTAAAGAGTGGCTATTAATAGATAACAGCTATTCACCTTGAAGATTCTAAACTAATTTCCAAACAACCCCATACAAGTTTAGTCTCCAGATTTGTCCCTTTGAAAAACAGTAGGGGCTTAGAAGAATTACACCCTCTTCTTCTCTACAAATAACCACAAAACAACAGCCTGCTCCTGTGACAGAAGGCAGAACTCTGTTCTGCAAGTGACTTTTAACAGGCTGGTTTGCAGACCTCACGACAGACTTTTCTGAAGGAGTGGTGGGAGTTATGGCACTCTGTCTCATCATGGTCAACATTTGTGACTAGATGCCTTTCCCAGAGTCTTTACAGTTAGCTACATATACTTTAGAAACAGGTTATTCTGGGATGCGGAAGTGGTTTATTTCAGAGTAACATGCTCTTGTCACTTTGCTTTCGTCAACAGAGGTTGTAACTGTAGAAGGGTAAAGGAAACTACTTTGATGTTATTTTTTATTCTTCGATAGAAGAACTGGAGGTGACTGGAGTGCTGTACGTAACAATTTCCACATTTGGCATCTAACACGGAGAATTCATGGACTATGTCTTTGGTGTAACTTTTCCAGGAATACCACTTTCTAGATCTGAACTAGCTACCCAGGGTCGTCTTTATAACCAATGAAGCAAAGAGGAAGCATTTCTCAGGTGTGATCCATATCAGCCTAGTATAGATGAGATTTAGACGAGCCACATCCAGGAACTGTCCAATTCTCTCCTCTACACAGTGGAGCACAGGCTGGTAAATTCACATACAAATGCTTGAACTTTGAGACCTCAAAGCCAGGGGAGATGAAGTGCATTCCTTTGCAAGGAGTCTTCTTTACTAGTAACACTTGGTGTGGAATGCCTGCTTTGCTTTACATAGACAGTAAGACAAAGGCAGAGTCCCTGTTCACACAGTACCTATATACTAAAGTACCTGTATAACAAGCTAAGGAGTATGTAACAAGTTGAACATGAGCCAGCAATGAGCCCTGGCAGCAAAGGCAGCCAACAGCACCCTGGGCTGCATTATGCAGAGCACCACCAGCAGGTTGAGGGAGATGTCCTGTCCCCTCTGCTCAGAACTGTTGAGACACACCTGGAGTGCTGAGTGCAATGCTGGCTCCCCAGTAAGAGAGACACATGGACTTACTGAAGTGAGTCCAACAAAGGGTTATAATTACAGGGACTGGAGCATCCATCATACAAAGAAAGGTTGAGAGAGCTGGGACTCCTCAGCTTGGAGAAGAGAAGGCTCAAGGCAAGGGATCTCATCAGTTTGTGTAAACACCTGATATGGGCTGTAAAGAAGATGGAGCAAGACTCTTCTCTGTGGTGTCCAGTGACAGAATGAGAGGCAGTGAGCGCAAACTGAAATACAAGAAATTCCAGGTAAACATAATACCTTCCTTTTTTTACTGTGAGGGTGGTCAAATGGTGGAATAGGTTGCCCAGAGAAGTTGTGGAGTCTAAATCCATAGAAATACTACAACCCCAAGTGTATATGGCCCAGAGCCATATACTGTAGCTGACCCTGCTCTGAGCAAGGTGTTGGACTAGATGATCTCCAGAGGTGCCTCCATGCCTCAGTCATTCTGTGATACTCTTGATAAGACTGAACAGGTATCTTCTGTGCAGAAGTGGATCTCACCTCTCTTGTGTTCATATAAAATGCCACTTCTTACAGTCTTGATACCAGAAAATCTTAGTGAAGCATATCATCATTACCAGTAGAGAAGGGAGATGTATGCAGTCTCTTGGCCACTTCACTGAACTGTGACCCTTTGGCTTTTTGAGCTATTTCATATTTTAGCAGTACTCGGCTCTCATCTCTACTAGGACCTCACTGTTGCACATGTAGCGCAAGTGACAAAATTTGTCTCAAATATCACCAAATACACACCACTTTGGGAGGCATATCCAGTGGTTGATCATCTATGGCTGAGTAGAAAATCTTACCCATGGGAAGATGAAGGACCTTCTGTTCACTCCTCTCCCCACTTTGCATCTATCAAAGCAAAGCATCACATGGATTTCCCCTGAAGGGAGGAGAAATTTTACATGTACCCCCACTCATTCCAGAGCTCACTTCTGTTGCCTACCATAGCTCATTTCCTAACCCGTCACTCTCTTTTTTAAAAGCAATGTATATCAGCTAAAAAGATAAGGGTGGCTTCTTACAATATAGAAGGTCTGTCACTGGTGTGATTTATATTATCTTTATAACTGGGATATATTGCACTAGAAAGCTTTGCTTTATAATGAAAAGTTTGTTTGACCTTCAGGCATTCCTTGGGCATTCCCTTAGTTAGACCCAGTTATGACATAAAGCATCCACATTGTTAGAAAGTCTTAAATGTAAAAAATTCTGTGTAAGCTCAACAATATCTTTTTTCCCAAGTGCCGTTTGTAGTTCACAGTCTGCAAAAGAACTCCACTTTTAAAACCAAAGTATATATACCAATTTGAATTATGCTAAGAACATGGTTTATGATAATAATGGCCTTCAAAAATGTACTATTCAACAGAAATACTGGCCTACTCCAGACATTTCAAAAACATCAGCTTGCAACTGCTGAAGAAACTTCCCAGGAAGGATGTAATACATCTGTAAAACTGCTGATTTGTGCAAAGAGAGACTTCCTCTCAAATCATATTTTGTTTAGAGGATGGTAAAAACAACTTTTTTACCACGTACTTTTCCAGACTTTTCCCCTTCCCTCCTTTCCACATCCAGAACAAGATGATACAAAATGACCACTTTTCAAACAACTCTAACTCTAGAATTCTTTCAGAGGTGACTAATGCCAGTGTAAGGCTTCTGACTACGATCCTGCAACAGTTTTCAATAATACATACAAACAGTTCTTATTTCACACTTCCCTAATCAAGAAAAGCTTCTCACAGTATGACAAGTACAACTGTAATGAACTCTGAAGTTTGGGGAGCTCCTACTGGAAATGCAGGACCTAATTTTAACCTCATTGGGTTCACACAACCCATAAAAATAAAGGCTACGTTTTGCAGTGAACTATTTCATTGTCAAGCTGTACTGCAAATCAGTTTAATTTATTGTTGCCTCTCCAAATCCTTCATCATATCTATTTCTCAGGACTCTCTCCCGCATCTTCTGTATTGGGAATTTTAGGATTGTTTTTGTCAAATTCACTTCATACACCTGGTTTGTAAAGTCTGAGTGAACTGTTACTCTCCTTTCACATCTATTTTTTGGTGAAGGATGCTAACCCAATGGCAGTCCTAGAGCTAGTGACAGAAAGCTCCAGCACCTCAATCCCTGGAAGGACGTGGGTCTAAAATGTGCAGCAGGTGACACTGGACACTGATGGCAGCAGGAAACTGAAAGCTATTTCCAAAGGATCTCTAAACAGTAAGACTATAAAAAACCCCAAAAACGTGAAGATGAGGGCTCCTGAAAGCCCAACATGCCTATAATTTCTTAAAAAAACCCCCACCAAAACCCCCAACTATTGTGACGATTGTCCTTCCCTCCTAAGAAGTAGTTAATAGAACTGAAAGAAGGAAAACCAGAATGCACTGATTCACTGGGACTGCAGGTGATGAGCTGTTGCCATCAAACTTGCTCTCTTATGCTACACTTATTAGGTACTATACTAGAATTTAAGACAAACATTTTACAGTTACTGCCACAACTTGAACTGCTTCTTCCTTTTCAGTTAGGAATAGCTTCACTTTCTGAAATGTATCTTTAGACTGGAAGATCTACATGAGTCAGAGAAAGCGCTTTTTGCCAGGGGAGCAGAGATACCTGGAAATGGAGATGGGGTGAGAACAGCAGCCAGCCATGTCACAGGTGTCTTGAAAACCACAGATACCACAGGCAAAAGTGGGTGCTGGAGGGACAGCTTAAGGCAAGGCATATTTGTTTACCTACACCCTATGGGTCAGTGCGGCATCGGTATTCGCTAGTAGGACAGAGAATACATGTATGTATCAAAAATCGCAAGTGTCAAGCACCATAATAGAACAAAAAGGATCCTTTTTGTTACTTACTAGAAAACACAGGCATGCTCATATGTTAATAGACTAAATACTGAAACAAAATGCATGTTGTGTCTAAACAGGAACTCTGACTGGATACTTCTCATGTACTGCCACAGCAGTACAATAAAACCAAAACGAAGCAGAGACTTCAGATCATACTCAAAAGTTCAAAAAGGCATGTACACTTCACTCTAATTTGTGAATAATCTTCACAGTTTCCCTTTTCTGGAAATATTGAGAAAATGTGAGGGTTTTTTTGCCGTGTCCCTATAACCAGGTCACGTTTATGGCTGCTTGCATCACTGTGGTATCTGAAGTATGGCTTGAACTGGGAAACAGCTGATAAATCTTTGGAGAACAGAAATGGAACAAACAGAAATACTGTTTTTAAACTTGCATCCGGATTTTCAGGAACTAAACCTTAAGAACCACGTTTTCCTTCTCTCTTTCTAAATGCAATTACTACAAGAGTTGCAGCAGTTGTGCTTCACTGAATGCAGGTATTTTATGTTCCAACATCCGCTGCTTTTGCAAAATTATGGGCATACTTTTTTTCCAATCAAGAAGCTACACTTCTGACTTCCTAAATTAAGTAATATTTAAAACAATTGAATTATGTGTCAAGTTATCATGAAATTGCATGCATGATAACCAATTTCAAATCCATTGAATCCTGTACAATACAAAATGTGAAGTATGAAATAATAAAAGTTTTCCACATCAAGGTCTTGATTACTGTAGTTTACTGTTACTGTTCAAAGGCACGGTAGCTAATGCTAGTACTAAGTATGTTAACTATATTTGTTTTGGTCATGCAGCACTGACTTTTTCATTAAGGATGTTTTAAACTACAGGCTCAGCTCTAGCAGAAGAAAAAATTCAAAAGAAGATTAATTAAAGGTGATTACACATGTATATGATTTATGAACAGTATAAAAATAATACATATTTTTAAATTTGCCTTTAATACTTCTTTGCCCTCCCCCAAAATATGTAACACAATTTCTAAGAAAAATATTAATCAGATAAATGTGCTACTGTTATGTTCTGCTGGCTGTTTATGCAACATATATTGTTACACCAGAAATATAAACCACCACCATAAATAGCTACATGTTTTAATTCCAAGTCTGCAAAATTCTACTGGCGTCAAATATTATTTGTTTTTATCATCTAAATAAACTAGCTTGGGCTGTCACTCACTCCTTTTTATTCATTTTTTGTTTTGTCTTACTGCATGCATCTCTCACAAAGTGAAAAATGTCTATTTAAAGATAAGTGGAAATACCACCGTACGTAATGTTTTCATGTCAAAATAATTACATTATATTCTGAGTTAAATAATATAAGATAGGAAAACATTTTGATATGCATTTGACAGTTGTAATCCTGGCAGGATCAAATCAACTTCTTCTAAACTCATTTCTGCTAGATAAAAACAAAGAGCTCCCTAACCCAATCAGCCGCCCCTCTCACCCATCTAAGCCCGCTCACAGAAGATGCATGAGCCAGGACAGAAGAACGTCCTGCTGTATTTTTTCTTCAAGGCTGAACCACGTTTTGGCCTGTCACAGAGGACCCATTTGTTCTCAAAAGAACAATATGGAATTACACTAGCCTGAAAGATGAAATTTGGTAGTTGGATTGTTACAAAGAGATGATCCTTAAAATAACTGGGGCGGGGGGAGGAAAGGTAGTTCTCTCTCTTTGCGTCTTGTAGAGCCACTCTTTGTCATGGAATGAGTGCAGCTTTGCTGAGAGAAGGACTCAAAAACTGTGCAAGTGGAGGCACAGCTTGCGAGGCAAAGAGGTAGCAGTTGCAGTTGCACATGCTTTTCTGGAATATGTACTCCAAACAGTTTCTCGTGCACTCTTTATTTTCATGGCAGTAACATCCATGGCTTCAAGTGCTCTTTTTTTTTTTTTTCCTCGCCAGAAATAGATCAATCTGGATTGGTTGCTACTGCCACATTTTTCTGATCAAGCAATGACAAAAATGTAATATTCCTTTATGAAGGGAAGCATTTTTTGATTTAATAAACCAAATTTAAGCTGCATTTAGAAACTTCTCTATCTTGTGCTGCATTTTTATACCTATATCGTGCACCATTTTTGTGTCCCCTACGGAATAAAACAAGTATTTTCCATTATGCTATTCTCTACATGGCCTTCTAGTTCTTAATAAAGAGAAGAATTTATCTCTATCCATTTCTTAGAGAAAAGAGCATAACTATATTTTATGTCTTCGATATAAATCCTTTGTTTGTTAAGGATACTGAAAGATATTTCAAAAGAAATGTCTCCTGTGCAGTTATTATACTTCAGTAAATATAATAATTAAAATAATTTTATTTGCAGCATTAATTTAAATCTTGGAGATCAAATAAGGATTCTGTTTTCCTAATCTCTGTTCACAAATAATGACTCTATGTGTTTCTTTTAAAGGTCAATGTATTTCAAACTGTTTTGGAGACAAATTGTCCTTTGAACTTGTATGCTTAACAGATGTGAGTTGAGGCAATTACATTGAACATCAAGAAGATGACAGATTCACATCACCTGCAGACCCAGGCCAAGTCTGGAAGCTTAAAATAGCTTTTGGCAAGTATACAGTAAAGCAGTTGCCTTATGTAATAAGCACAGAAAAATTATGCATTGATATATGTGCAACACAGTATTGAGTCTTGAGGTGTTCCACAGAAATGTCAATATTCCAGTAACCCATTTCCTTCATGTTTCAATTTCACCGTTTCCTTTCTGACACAAAGATTACAATTTTCTTCCTTTGTATTAGTATCACAAATTGTGATCACTTTTTTACATCACCCCTTTCACATGAATTCTGTTTTCTGTTACTGAAAGTATTTTCCCCTTGGTGGTTTGCTTTAATACTGTGACATAATAAATGCATACTTGCTGTCCTGACGAATGTGAGAGAAAGCTTTGTATTTCTCATTTTGATACATCACAGTGTTACAGAATGAAAAAAATTGCCAAATCTAACACTTCAAAATACACTTTTCATTCAATCTACCAAAGATAGCACATGACTGACTTCATATGTAGAAAATAAAGTTTCTATCTGCCCATATTTAATAAAAACTCAGGACAAGAGAAATATAAAATGTCCTGAATATGAATTTTCTCTTCTCTATCATGCAGTAAACTATTTTTGGTTTCAAACTGCACAGTTAGACAAATTTATAACCACGTATGTGCAATAGTAAGTAATAAATCAGCATACAGACATGAACGTATATAGATACGGGAAAACAAAATTTAAAAAAGCAGTTTTACTCAATAAAAGAAATCTTTGGCCCATGAGAAGTCAGCTGCATTCCCCCCATTTTTTTGTGGAGTCAAGGCTTCACGCCACATATACATGGCCATAAATAATACTTTTCAAACATCTTTGTAGTTCACACCAGATCGCTGAACCAGATACCCTCAATCAAAATACAAGTAATAAAGTTACAAAGGTGTCAACGTTCTGTAAGCTCAGCTACGGAATCTTTAAATTTAAAGATAAAAGGTATAAATGACAAAAATTAAGAGGCTCCAAACTTGCAGGCAATACAGTCAAGGTTTCCAACCTAATTTTAAGGGAAATAGTAATTAAAGACATGAAAGTCCTTCCACAACCCTCTCAAACTGTACTGGCCATGAAGAAAGGAAAAGGAAAGCTGGTATTTACAACACTTTACACCATCTTCAGTAGGTCACTGGTCTTTTAAATAATCTCTAGTGAACAAATAAGATTTCAGAAAGTTTTTAGTAGATAATTACACTTCCTGATTTTGTAATTAGTGGAACTACATGTAATTACATAATAATTATGACGGTAATTACATAATTAAGATGTATAATTATGTAGTAAAAAACATTATGGAAATAAAAGCCATCAACTGTATAAGCACAATACATTTTTAAAAATAAATTCTGTATCATCTGTTTAAAGATACCATTTTCCTCAAAATATCAAAGTGATTATGAGCCATCACTGGCAAGTTCTAAAATACATTTCTTATGAGACTTAAAAATCATACAGATAATTGTATCTTTTTTTAAATCTCTTTAAAGCCTTAGCTTTACATTATCATTCTGATGTCTACGCATATGTATACTGAATGGATTATACAGAGTTAAATTGCTTATATTTATATTTCCAATTTCTACTAAAATAATTTTTTAAAAAATAGCATCAATGTCAGAATTCTGGTATCCAAAAGACAGGAATTTTTTTTTTTAGTACACTGCCAGATCCATCAAACTTAAGGGGCTTCTAAAAGGAAAAACATGCTAGTCCTGCGCTTTCCACTACAGAAAAGAGCTTATTGCTGTGAGAAGCAGTAGTCGTTAAAAGAAGCCTTGTCACTTCTGACTTGTATTTAACAGAACTGCCTCCCATCAAGAAACAACCCCAAACTTTATTAACAGAGATGAAACCAGAAAGACTAAGGTCTCTATAAGAAAAATGTCACAGCTGCAGGTAAAAAAGAAACAGCGAAGAAAGAAGAGCTTTAAAAAAAATTTTTTTGCTTAGAGAAACTCACAAGAGAACTGATAAAGGAGGCAGATGACGTTAGATAGACTACACCATTGCATGGGTATAACAAGTTGGCATGTATCTACATGCCTAAGTAGGAAGAAAAAAATCCTGAAGTGCAAGTGAGAAGATAGTTCTGTTCACTTTTTCCTACCCACAGAAAAAAAAAAAAAAATCTTTAAGAAGCAGCAGGATATTTGTTTGAAAAAGTCAAATAACCATTCCAATTCACGAGGAGTCAGAAGTTAGTTAAGCCACTACTTCATCCCACCTGCAACATTAATACTACATGCAAAGAAAAAAAAGGCTTCATCAATCAAAACAGTTTTATTACCAATATGAGCCACAGTACACTGTGCTCTCCTGTCATGCCACAGATTTCCCACCCTGTGGACATATCATAACTGTTTTAACTCATTATTTCCAATTATTTTATTCACAAGCAGAGAAAATAACAATTCATAACCCCAAGAGAGGTGTCACAGCCCGCTAAGTTTTGTGCTCACAGAAAGGGTTACAGAAATGTACAGTGTAATGGGGTTTACTTAGATTTTGTAGGTTTAACAAAAAGACCACATGAGCAGAAATAGAATGGAGAAAAAGTTACACTTAAGATGTTAAAAATGTCCAACTGGCAATAAAAAAAGGTATGATCATTATAGGAGGATAACTTAAGATTTAAAGATAGCTAACTGCCCATACATTACTTCAAAAAGGCCAAAAAACCTACAGTGAATAATTTGCAATAGTTTTCGCTTTCAGAAAAGTTAGTGAGATTTAAAAATACTCAAGAAACGGTGACTCAAATTTAAAAAAAAGAGTTCAGAAATCTTCCTTTTCAAAACAACATGTTAAGGAAAAAATTAATAAGTGCTTTTGAAGGTACACTCAAGATTAAAGATTAAATTCTTGAAAATTATTATTTTACAATCTTTTCAGAATACTATGATTGGAAGACAAAGTACTTGACAGCAAATGTGCAGAGGAGCATTTGTTTGCTTGGATGTAAAGATCACTATAGTAAACTGAAGTCTTAGCAATAGTGTCTGGAGACCTGACGCAAACAGGAAAGCTTTGTTTATCAAACTGGACTCTTTGAAAAGAGATAAACCAAGTTCCAGCTGTTGCCATCTTAAAAATAAATGCACACACGCATATGCACGTAGGTTATTTCTACGATTTCTCGTAAAAAGCACACAGATAACTATATTGCCCTTCTTATTTATTGCTAGAAGCACTTTTTTGTAGTCTTCTTGCCTGTATATTGATTAAAATGTGGCAAATTGTTCTGATGCTAGAAGTCTCCATTTCATTACACTGGTTTCACATACAATACAATCCTTCCAGCTCCATCTCACACCTGGTCTCCTATATTTATCTGACTGAACCTCCACACTGTATCTCAGAGCAGGAACACCTTCTTGCTCAGGTCCATCTTTTCAACCCTAACTGCAGTTAGTCCGTCTCCCTCAGTCTCACCACCATCGCCTGCTGACAGGACATAAAATAAACCCCACTGACAAGCAGCTCTGTCAAGATTCCCATTATAAACTGTCTTCTTTCAAAGAGTTACAAAAAATTTTCCATAAGAAAAAAAAAAAAAAGACTTCAACCTGCTACTTGGCACAGTAAGCCATGAACATACTGGGGAAAAACACCCGACACTGAAATGATAGGATTCACGCAAATATTCAGAGCTAGTTTTTTTTTTTTTTTTATGTCTAGGTCTAACAGCCTAGAAGAGTTTCACTTTTCCCAACATAATTTTACCATTTAGTCAACCATAAAGCAAACAAGGCACTTTTGGTCTTTGCATGGAAGGGTGGAGTGAGGCACACATATGACAAAGCTGTCATAAAAGTGTGAAAACATCTTCTGAATATGCATTTGGTTTTACAAAACTGCAGTCCATTGAGTATATGATCAAAATAAATATATTCTATTTCCACAGAGTGGCATATGCTTTGAAGATGTAGGTCTTCCTAACAAACAGGAACATTTAACCACTTTTCCCAAAGTTATCTTCCTTTCATCCTCACTTTCTCCGGCTTATCCATTAAACAGATATGCTCAGACTTTTTGGAATTCAACAACCATAGGTCCAATAGTTGAAAATATTCTGCGACAGAGCACAGCATCTTTGCAATTTCTGTCCCTGAAATACCTAAATGCCTTGCAAACAACATCTGTGACCTTCCCTCTCTTAGAAATGGGATGGATCCTATTTCTCAAAAAAATCTGCAGCACCATAAACAACCTCAGTGATATTAGTGCTTTTGTGAGTAAGGAGACTGCAGCATCCTTATCTTCTATTTGATGCCAGGAGGGGGAACTGAACTGATCTAGAAACATCTGTGTGAGACAGAGTTGTTGTACTGACTTTATGTGGGCTCCATTCCTCTTCATTTTAACAGGTTTTCATTTTACTGTAGAAGCAAAATGAAAACAGTAATATCTTTGAATATTTAACAATACCAATATTTGAATGGAATAATGATATAAAGCTTACTACACTCTATTTTGATCTCCTGATGACATAGCAGTAAAAATACATTGGTTTCCATTTCTGAAGTTAAGGCGTACAGAGTAAGCATACTCCTGTATTTAAACATCACTGATAGTTTACTTATCCTTTTTTCACACAAATGAACAGAGGATGCTACTACTTTGCTACCTCTGCTACTTCTTACTGCTTTGTTCATCTAAGGAGCAATGTCTGACTAAACCCACAACGCAGCTTTGAAAAACTAGGTGTAAGAAAGTGCTGAAAACATTTTGAGTACATTACTAGTCACAATCGAGCGCTTTTTCCTTTCTTGATTAAAAAAAAAAAAATCCAGAACAAACAGCCCTTATGGTATTCTTGGTATCTATAAATTTGGGGGTTTGGCATAGTGATATTGAAAATTAAATTGGGTTTTGACCCAATACTAACCGTGCAACAGTTCCTAATTTAGAAAGACTCTGGAGCCCTCAACACAGCAAAGACATGGAGCTGTTGGAGCAGGTTCAGAGAAGGGCCACCAAAATGGTCAGAGGGATGGAACACCTCTCCTGTGAGGACAGGCTGAGAGCGTTGGAGCTTGTTCAACCTGGAGAAGGCTTATTTCAGGCTTCCAGGACTTAAAGGGGGCTTACAGGAAAGATAAGGACAGACTTGTTAGCAGGGCTTGTAGCGACAGGACAAGGGGTAATGGTTTATAACTAAAAGAGGGCAGATTTAGCCTAGATCTAGGGAAGAAATTTTTCTCAATGAGGGTGGTTAAACATTGGCACAGGTTGCCCAGAGAGGTGGCAGGTGCCCCATCCCTGGAAACATTCAAGGTCAGGTTGGATGGGGCTCTGAGCAACCTGGTCTAGTCTGCAAACCCTCATTGCAGGGTGGTCGGACTAGATGACCTTTAAAGGTCCCTTCCAACCCAAATTATTCTATGATTCTATGGTAAGACAGCAAAGCAATTTCAGAATAGCGCTTTGTATATGTAGTATGACAACTAAAAACTTTGCACTGTATCACAATGTTAACATTAAACTGTATCATCATAACAGACCTTAAAATTTCAGATGAATGGAAACATTTGTGAAGAGGATAAATGCTACTATTAATAGTAGGACTAAAGTCCCTTTACTATATATTCCAGGTTTTCCTGGCTGGTATAATTGACAGCTAACTTCACCTGAAACAATAAAACATCATGTAGACCAATCAGTTTATTTTTGATTTTTACAGGGAAAAGATGGACCAACGAGAGTATATAATGAATACAGTAGACCACAAATGAAACATTAGTGAACAATGTTGTTGCAAATGTTGTAAACATCATACTGGTAGAAATAAACAGAAGAACAGTCCGCAAAACATGTTAATTAATCCTTCTGCTGTATTCCATTGCAGTAGATCTGACCTACTGAAGGTCTATTAAAAAAAAACACACACAAAAAAATACGCAGAGAAGTGGAAAACACTCTCCCTGTTCCTCAAAAAAAATTCAGTTTAGTAGTTGAAAGAGACGTAGAAGATACCATACAGGTTTTAAATATGTAAAACTCTCTAAGAGAATAGTCTATCACCCATTGTGCACAGAATAAGCTTCAGAAAGCAAAATTCATCTTCTTCATATAAAGAAGAGCTTTCTATAGTAAATACAGTGAAGCACCAGAAGAAACCAGTTGTAAAACTTCACAAGTTGTGAACCTGCATCACCAGAGGATTTTAAAATTTAGCCTATCTTTAAAAAGTAGGCTATGGAATTGATCCTCTTTGCAGGGAAAAGGAGCAGCTTGGATGTCTTTTTGAACTCCCACTGATTTCATAATTATTATTTTAGATTCTATTTCAATAAAAATAGCTGAACCTGTTCTGTGATTAAGATTATTTTGAAGAGGCAAGTATAGAAAATGCAAGTGAACTAGTAGTGAAATCTTAAGGTTCTGAATGAGAGAAGATACAAATTCTTTAAAACTATGGTGGAAAACACTTTTATATCTTGAATCTCTAGTGATCTAAATTTCTTTCTTTTTACAGAAGAACACTCCAAGATGAATTATGCCTAAAGCTGCTATTAAAAAATAAACAGACTCTACACAAAAAAAGAAGAACTGGTCTTTAAAAATTCAGGAAAAAGGGCAATAGAAGATTGAATTAACAAAAGTACATGCAGTTTTGGCTTTGAAAAACAACACCCCAAAACAAAGCAAAAACCTCCCAAAACCAAAATCAAAACAACAGTAACTAAGTGGTTTAGACACATACAAAGTAAAGAGGAGACTGAAAATACCAAAGATGTACAAAACCTGCACTAAAATTTTGCACCATTTTTGATAAAAGCAGTGGTGCTGATCACAGATGAGGACAGAATGGCTTGTGAATGATAGCATGAAAACAGAATTTTTTGGCTTCCAAGGGAAAATAAACATGAGCTTCATGTTATAAAGGGAAGTTCTAAATTTCCATTTCAGAACTACAACAAAATTGGCATATGAAAATTATTTCAATCCTACAGAATTTTACATTGTGTGTCAAATCAGTAACATACATTACTAGAAAACAGAACACTGGTATCTATAATTATTAATTTAGCTGTAAAAATAAAAAGGTGACCTAAATAGCCATAAGCAATTATTCTCAAGGTCTGCATGTATTTCAGAGCAACAGAAAGACATTTTCCTCCCCAAAGGTACCCAAAAAATGGACAGAATTGTATGTAGGTTTACCAGACTCGCCTAGTTAGTCTCTTTGAAGAGGACCAATTTTCAAAGGAAAACTAACAGACCTAATTTATCTGGCCTTAACACCTGCTGCAGCACCAAGACTGAAATCACTGGCTGGCTAAAGAAGATTATACAGTAACTTTAAAATAGCTAATAAAAAGAGACAAATACACCATGCTGAAAGGTAAACTGTTCAAGAGAACAGAAGGTCCTAGCAGAATTCTTACAATTCTTCGAAAATTACTTTGGAAACTAATTTTATTGAACTTTCTCCAATTAGTGGTGAGGGTCCAAGAAACATTTTCCGATTAACGCAGGAGGTGGGAAATTATGTGAATGCAGAAGCCACCATGCTATTTTTCGGAGATAATTCATTAACCTTGAAGTCTAAAATTACAAGTGAGATTAAGCAGTCCAAAATGAATGAAACCAGGAAAATATGAACCTGAGATATGAACTCATGATTCTGAAATGAGAGGAGGAAAAAAAACGAACTTCAAATGTCAAGATTTCTTTCATTACTTAACTAGAAGTTAATGATATGATACAGCTATGAACAGGGCATAGGTGACTCAAGAAAGCATCAGCAGAGGTACTTCCAGCAAACATACAGATCCAGTGCACAAGACACTGGATAGTTACCATCTAAAATACCATGTAATTTCTAGTTTCTCATACTCAAAGATTAATTCAGCCTAGAAAAGACTGCACACAAAGGTGCTAAGAGATCATGCAGCAGAGACCAATTCTTCCTAAAGAAAGCTGAGAGTGTGTCTGTCTTAGTTTAAAACTAAATAGAGATGTTACCACTGTTTCCAAAAGCATAGTAGAGAACATCAGTGAAAGGAAATAAATAAAACACTTAGTGAATGGACATAAACCAGCCACAAACAAGTTAGTACAGGAAAATTATAGTGAATTTTCAGTCATCATAGATCGAGGGTCTGAAACGCATCTTGAACAGCAGCCAAAGGGGAAGAACTACCCAGAAGTTTCAAAATGAAGTGCCACAAACTTGCAATCCTTAAAGATGCGGTGGTCTGCAGTAGCAGGGTATTGGATGTGATACCCATGAAGCCTCTTCTACTCTTATAAACTCATATTAGGTAAAAGGTCTACACACAAAGTAATTTGGTTTCAGCTAGGAGTAGCATCCACCATATAACATTCCTTCAGTACATCTACAAAGTTGTATTAGACTGAGATGGCTATACAGCCTGACCTTCTTTGGATGTACAAAGCAATTCTGAAGTGCCAGCATCAGAGTGAGCTCACTGTCTTAGAGGGATTAGGAAAGGAAATGAGAACCTCTAAGAGAAGAAACGGAAGTACAAGCCAAAACCAGACTGTTCGCTTATTTGGGCATTTTTTAGCCAAGAGGTTACACTGTTTTGATTTTCATATAAGGATAATCAAAATTACATTTAGAAAGACTGAGTTTTGTTTAGTCTCTTTTCATCACCCAGCAACCTAGCTGGTGATACAAGGCAGTGGTGGGGAAGACTGTCACAGCAGAGCAGTAATCAGAATAGTAGTCTCCAGCTGTAGCACCTTTTCTTCACAGGCACCACCAGAACCGCACAGAGGACGCAGTGGGAGTGCTCTCTGTGGACAGCGCACTTCAACTGTGGGATCCAAACATGGTTTTTAAGAATCTCAAGTTGGCCAAGCAGTAGCCCACCTTCAGAAATACTCTTCTGTCAGCTTGAAAAATCACTTTGATCCATGGGTTTTGTGTAGCTGTTACAGCTTGGAAATCACAGAATCATTTAGGTTGGAAAAGACCTTTAAGATCAGCAAGTCCAACCATTAACCTAACACTGCCAAGACCACCACTAAACCATGTTCCTAAAACATATTAAGTATGTTTTAGTTCAGAAATGTTATGGTAATTGGAAGAAGAGAAGAAAAAAATTCTTCCTAACATTAGCTTAATCTGTGTATTTAACAGAGCTTTGTAGACAATTAGCATTACTGCTTTACTTGTGACAGCATTTTCTGCCTGATAAAAAGCGTCTCTTCAATATTAATAGTCGAATGTAAATTTTAATTGGCTTTTCTTTTAGATATTGTATACATATGTTTTAATTAATCTATTTACTGAAGCTAATGTGTCCTTCAAACTTCAAACAAAGAATTTTCTCTAATGCTGTAACGTGCAAGAAAGGCAGTTTTTCCAAAGCGCAGTCACTTCAAAAGAAGAAAGGAGACATATAATGTATTCTTAAAGTGGTTAACTCCAACACAACACATTCCTCTTACACGCGATTCCTAAATTGATACTTTCTTCTATTTTCTATTTTAGATTACAGCCTCGTAATCTAAAATAGAAAATCTCATTCAGATTTGAAGAGTACAAGTGTATAGGTCTAGGTTCTAGCATGCAAGCTGCTATTAAACTACAGTTAATTAATTAAAATTTTAAACTTACCCTTCTCATCTTCAGTAATCACTTTATCCATTGCATACTCCACATCAAAAATGTATCGGTAAAAGCAGAGCTGAGTGTACAGGGCCTTATCAGAATACTGTAATGCAAGAAGATAGTAATTAAAAAAAACCAACTCAAAAGTGCATCTCTTGCAGCCATTTCTAAGTCCACCATCAGAACGTGATTCTTACTGGTTTTTCTAACAGTTTATACATTCCATTCAAGTCAGACTTTGGAACTATTTTTACACTGCAAATCTCTTCACTACATCTCTACACTTTTTCCTCACAATTTACACCAAGCATTTATATAAATCATACTAAACTTACCCATTCTTACGAAAACATAAATCGCATTTATCTATTCTTATAGATACACGTATCACAATGATGCTTTAGGAACAAAACGAAAATCGTAAGAACAATGGGACAAAGGAATGGGCTGCCCAGAGAGGTTATGGACTCTCCATCTCTGCAGACCTTCAAAACCCAACTGGATGCGTTCCTGTGCAACCTGCCCTAGGTGATCTTGCCTTGGCAGGGGGGTTGGACCTGATGATCTTCAGAGGTCCCTTCCAACCTTTACCGTCCTGTGAGTCTGTGAATAACTTGAGTGCTTTAGTATACTGTACAATGCAATGATCTCAAAAAAGACTTAATGTATATTTTTGATGAGTACAGGTGTTTGTCTGTATTCCCTCCCTCCCTTCCCACACACAGATACAGAGTTGTGGTTATATAAATTGTGAACATACCATTCAAATAAGAACAGGTGCATATATACCTGTACGGCTATGTCATCACCTTGCTCTACACATCTGTGAAGGCTACTGCATGTTAGTAATCACACATTTAGTTAAAAAATCTGCAGGTGTGTACATGTGGGATATGATATTCAACTGAATGTCTGTGATGTCAAGCCTCTGTGCTATTCCTCTAGTTCAAAAGCACATGCCTGTATGCATCTGTATCACTGTTGCCATTCTGTGCACTCGAAGACTGCTCAAATAGACATGAGATCCATCTTGCCCATGCTACAACTAAACGCTTTCAAGTTAGTCTTCTTGAATTGTTCAATAAAACCACATTCCAGTCCCTGCTGTTTAAAATACTGGAGTTAACATACTGGCCAATGACAGTTTGAGCAGTTGTGCATCACAAAAATCCTAATTAAGAATAACAGCAACAGCATCAAACGTGGAAGCAGTGTTCATTTTAATAAATTTAGTACACATGCAGGTATGCACAAACTCTTGAAGATTTTCTTCATGAGCTGTATATACAGTGAAGAATGTGCTTAGACCAATGTAAAAATGTTACTCAGTATACCACAAGTAACGATCCTGAAAATGCCATTGGAAGAGCAACTGGTAAACTACGTCTGCTTACTGGAATTCTGCTTTAAGTTAGCTTTTCACTATTCTACCCAATCAAGCCAAGTTTGTTACTAAATTCAACTAATTTTACACTGCTACTGACATGTTATAAAGTATCTATAACTATTAAGCAACTCATGTTGAGACATTTGACAACTATTACTAGTGCTTAGTTATTTTTTATATATTTTAACAGTACACTTTTTTTCCCACTTCATGTGAACCTGTTTTAAAAAAAGACACACAGAAGCTTATTTTATTCCTTATTAGCTATTCTACGATATGCATCATCATTATACTATTATACACCAGTTATTTTTAGTAAATCCTGATTACTGCTTCCTGAAGAAGAAAAAAGGAGGACGACAGCGATTAAGTTATTTGTTTAGTTTTTTAGATTCAGCTGTAATTGCTGGTACACATCTCCCTGACTGCACACATGAAGCAGGTTGAATAGAACACTGAAATTACCTCCTTCATAATAGTTTGTTTTGATAATGTATTGTATGTCGAGATGATGAGAAACAGTTGCTGTCAATTTGATTAGCCATTATATTTTTATGTTAATTGCCATTATTGGGTCCATTCTGTTTAGTGTCACCATAGAAGCCATACAATGTTAGCATAAATAACAAATTGGAGTAAATTAGGAAGATATATTTTTGCCAATTCATTTTAATTGCCCCTCAGTCCTTCCGTCGGTTAACGCAGCTGTTGACCCATAATAAGCGCTAGGTCAATATAGCTGCTTGTCAATTCAGAAATGCAAAGTGCTGTGTTGCTGGTAATGGATATACAACAACCTTTGCCAGCCAACTGAAGCAAACGAATGACAACCCACATGAAAGAATAAAGCATCTGCTATAGAGTTTAGTGACCTGATATTAGTAGGCAGGCTAATTGAAAGTCACTGCTTAAATGGATAAAGAAAATGCAAAAATCAGGATGTAAAAATGTATACGTGCACACATAGACATATATATTTACACACACTTTTTTTTTTTTAACGATAATGTGCTAGTATCTCCTTCCCTTTAGCTTCCTGCCACATCTTACAACTAGTAATTGGTGGAAAAGAAAAGGGTTTGAAGATTTTCATGCAATTAAGTATGCATATTACAGCATACTTATGAATCCAAGGAAGAGGTACCTTAAATTTAGAAGGACTTTATGCATTACTCATCACTTCTTATAGTTCCTTAATTTCTGATAACCTGTAGGTTTAAAAGAGGAGAAAAATCCCAATCCCTAAAATTCCAACCCAAGTAATATTTTACTTTTAATGGGGAATTATTTGTGTAAAGAAAACCTGACACCCCTAAAATTATGGTAAGAACTTGGGTTAAATTTGTATCATCATTTATGCATTCTTTCTTCCCATGAAAGACTGAATGGTGAGTACATGAAAATAAAACTATTTTGAAATTCTTACTTGTTCCATGATGTTTGATTTCTTGATATCATTAAGAACTGACTTCAGCAGATAAGCCTGCTGCTTTGACAGCTTCCATTCCAAACATTTGTTTTTAAATTAATTGCATTTAAAAGAGCAATACACAGATGAAGGAACCAAAACTATATAGTTTGTGTTCAGCACAGTTACTCACTCCTGTGACAGAAAAATTAAGTTTCTAATATAAAAACAACATATGTAGTTAAAAAAATATTCATTGTGCTTGGCCAACAAAATCTTCATTTAAAGAAATCCTTTTCCTGTAGCATCAGAGGGCCAACTGCAAATCTCTGACCCATGCTCCCAGGAAGAATTTAGGATTACACAGATTACATAATAGGAAACTGATGGCCTCTTCTTAACAGAACTGGTGAATTGAGAACACTGGCAAAACAAATTTTCCTATCACTAAGCACAAAAATACAAAATGCTCAGTCATGAAAAGAAAATAGTCTTGCTCAGCTACCACACACACCAGGGAACACTCACTAGGGCATACATTAGGAAAGGAAACTTCACGGACACAATGCATTTGTAGTTCTGGAGTTCCTGAAGGTCACCTATGCCTCCAAGATGTGTCCAAGTGCACCCTGGCTTGACTGCAATGACTAGCTTAGTATTTGTCTTGTCCCTATAGCTGCTGATGTTTGAACAAGACTGGACTGAAGGGTAGCACTGTCTCTTCTGCTGTCTCACAAATGCCTAAAAACTCGTCTCTGGAGCAAGGTCCCCCTGTGCACTCACTCCACTCCTCTGGCCCAGCAAACCATGATGTGGTTATTCCACATCAAAACAAAATTTCACATGGAGAATGGTCCCAACTCTCTCACTCTGTAACAGTGTACTTGCTGAGTAGGGGATTTTTCCAGATGCAGACACAGGTCTGCGACCCTTCTGGCAAGAACACAGAATTGAACTTGGTTTTCGTAATCTTGCACAGAGGGGGTGGAAAAATAGCCAGTGTCCACCCTTCCTTTTCTTTTTTAGAAATGCCAAAGCTCAACTCTCTGAAAGTAAGGGGACCTGGAAAGATTTAACTATTGCCGAGCATCTTCCTACCCTAAACACAGTGCCTGAGCAGAACTTAAGATGCACTGTCTCTCACCAGCTTTTCTGTTACAGAAGAAAGGTTGGTGGCAGCTGCATTTGGGTGTTGATATTAGAAGGCCTCTCCCTCAGTGCTGGCTGGTTTAGATTACATCCCAAGTAACTTGTTGGGTGGACAGCTGGACTTGATGATCTTAGAGGTCTTTTCCAACCTTAATGATTCTATGATTCTATAACTTCAGTTGAGATGCCTCATTCTCCTCCATCCTGTTAACAGGGTGCCTGAGTAGCTAACACATCAACCTTTAAAATCCATTCAGTAGCTAAGGTCAGCAGCATGGTGACCTAGAGAATCCAAATAAGAAAGGTCTGAGGGAAGGAGAGGAAAAAGGGAGAAATAAACAAGAAAAAGTTGAAGAAAATTCACAACAGCAAGGTAGCAGAAGACTGAACTAACGATTCTAGTTCTGATGTTTTACTTACCTAGATGCAATGGTATTGTACTTAACACTTTTTAAGCAGCATGTAAAACCTCTGTGTCTTGAAAGTGTACATTTGAACAGGCCAGAAAACTAAATGTCCCAACTTAGATTAATTTTCTCTGAACCGTTGTGAATGCCTGTATTAACCAAAGATGTGATCGTCAATGCTTTTTAGATTACTCATATTCCTCTATAATAGGCTGAAGTCTTTTATTTACTCTTTGGCATCTCCCAAATTCCTACACTTCTCTATAGTCCCACCACATTCATGACCTTTTAAATCTTTTCTGCATTCTCATTTTTTTCTGCCCTTTTGTTTTCTTCTGCACCTGACTCGCTCCATTTCTTCAAGCCCTCTCTGTGGTGTTGTTACTTTGTATTCTTTGCCATTTACTGTTTTCTGTTTTGTCACCTATGGTTTTATGGATGATGAAGGCAATAAGAAATTAAAAAAACCCACAAAAACCTACCTCTTCTAGATTGCTAACTCTGTTCGACTGCTTTGCAAAGGAGATGATTTCCACCGGCTGCAGAAGTTATTTGTATTACTTCAATTAATTATAATACAAAACAGTAGCACTACTTCATTAATCAGCTGCTTGAGAGTGTTTCTTTTGTGAAAAGTCTTTTTGGTAATTTGATTAGAAGGAACAGTGGCTCTTACTACTGTGATATGATTCATTATGTCCACCAAACAAATCCTTTAGAATTAGTTCTTAATACTTTAAAACCAGGAAAGAAAGAAAAGGAAATAGAAAAGAAGTCTCTTGGCAGAAAAATGTCTCAGAGACTCTTGCAAGGCTTCGTTGTAATGGAACGAACTGTACAGGAAATACTTCAGTGCTTTGAGAGGCATTTCCTCCCCTCCCCCCCTTAGAAAGATGCAGTAATTAAAACCTAATTATTATCTTCATTTTAAACAAAACCTAAAGTGAATACCAATTAATAACAACATACTAATGAGCATCTGCTGTGATGAAATTGAATATGAATGTGCTGCAAATTTCGGGTAATTTATTTTTTCGGGGAAGTGCCACTGGTCTCAATCTACTGCTGGAAGATCGTACAGACTGTACACACTTTCCATCGTTCCTCTTACGTGGAGCATTTTCCATCTTCAAAAAGAGGGTCTAGCTTAGGTTTGTGGATGTTTACATATCCAAATGCTATCCATGCTACAACAATTTCAAGGCAATAAACTGAAGTGTAAGGTCATGTTTTACACAGATGACATTCTTCTGTAAAACCAGGGCAGTTGCACTGCACCAGGTTCACACAGCCCTTATTCACCATGAAATTCTGAAGGCAGACACTCCTGCACGAAAAGAGCTCGCAAAGTGTTAATTAATGTTAGGCTAAATACTCATCATGTGCATACCCCTTGCCTCATGCCAATGCTGGTTGCTGATATACTGAAGTCTGGTCTTCTTGTGCATTACAAAAACTAGTTAAAATACAATGCTGGTCTGTATCAAAACTGGGCACCTGAAATAAGGTAAGATAAAAGCACATCTAAATTGCAGCCTTTATGCTTTAGCATACAATCCATTTTTGAAAACTGACACCTAATTCCATTAAAAACATGAGATGGTTTGGTCACCATCTTTCCTGACAGCAGCATTGGTTATAAACTAAATGGGGAGGCGTGGGCGGCAGGTGTGGAGGTGTGTGGTTTCCTTCTTAACCCTCCAGACTGTCCACACCCTCTATCAATAATGTTTTTTTTTTAGTGATTATGATACACAGAATCCATTAAAGAAGTAAAAGGAAACCAAAACAGATGCCGCAGGATTTGGATATGATGAATTTTTCCCTGGTACTTACATTAACATGGACTGTTTGACGAAGAAGAGGTTCTTCCATATACATGCAGGAGCCAATAAAAAAAAAAAAAAAAGCACAGCAGAAGAAAGACTGGCTATTCTTGTACATGATGAGATTTTTTTTTTTCCCATTAACTGACATGACAATAACTTTTGCTGGCTCAAGTCCTGTTTAGCAATTAGTGAGAACATTACAGAGGATCTAGTTATAAAAACCAACTCTGGACTGCAATGCCAGCAAAGAACAGAAAAGTGGGTGAGGATGGGTGAAGGACAGATGACAACACCTGCTGACAAGGGACACCAGACTGGATGAAGGGGTTAACAGAATACCTCCAGAGTGGATTCTGACAATAGTATTACTAAACATTTTCATTAAGAAACCCTGGAGAAAAAGTACTTCTGGCCATAACAGAGAAGCTGAATGAATTATCTAATCTGGGGTGAGACCCAAGATGGAACTGTTCTGCTCTGAGGATTCATAAGATGATGCCTCAAGGCATATGGCACAGACACAAGATGAACAGCAAGTGCCAGGAGACCAGGCAGTACTTACCTATAGAGCTCTGGAGAAATGGAAGGATGAAGCTGTTGGACCACTAATGGTGGTGGGTCACCTCTACTTAAAGCTGGTGGTGTAAGCAAAGACATGAAATAAACCCTGTTCCTCTTCCTTGGAGATAAGTTTGTTTGTTTTTTTTTTTAAAAAAGACAACCGAGTGTCACCTGTGCACCTGATGTGTTAAACATCTTAATGATATCTATTGCAACCCCTCCCCTTATTCCTGGTCTTGTGTGTGCTTTACTGCTCATCTGAGCATGTGGTAAACAAAATTCAGCTCACTAATCTAGCAAAAATTATTCACCTCTTTTCTCATCTGGCAGAAAACTGACCCCCAAAAACTAAGTGGCTCCCTGTGTGGCCAACAGCTGGCAAACTGTAAAACAGCAAACTGCATGGTAGTGGATGTGAATAAGCTGAACTAGCTACCGCTAGCAAAGGAAGACAGTATGTTCCCCTGCTTTTAGTTTTGGGTTTGAGCTCTGCCTTGCACCCAGTACTCAAGCTCATCTGAACAGCATAATATGACCTAGCAGTGAGAACACAAGTCTTAACTAAGAACGGCTCTTTTTTGGGGTGGCGAATTACTTGCCTCACATACCCTCAGTATGCACATGTCATTGCGAAGTGCTCTTTACTCTGAAATTCTCAGCATCAAGATGTTTATGACTAATTTTTAAGATTACTAATATTTCATACAATTATATGAGAAACAAGCACATAAAACTTGTGACTGAGTCTTGAACAAGACCAGACACTGTCTGCTCTGAGGTATCTTTTTTCTAAGAACATTATAACAACAATCAATAACTAACTGTACAGAAATTAGCTCTAAAGATGTTATATATGTGCGTATGCACACGTGTATATGTGTACATGTCTGTGCACTGCATGTATGTCTGCACATATAAATGGAGACAGACATTTTAGTAAAAATACAATAGCAAACAATAAATGTAAATTAGAAGTTTTAAAAGAAAAATATTAATATTTTATATAAATATCATTCCAGATTATTAGAAAAGTCCAGAAACAGCCCTCAAAATTAAAAATGAAATTAATACACAGTTCATTTTCAGGAATGCAGGAAGTTTTGACAAACGGGATCACAGGAGGTCGTTCGCTCCTGTACTAGGAAATGTCACTAAGGTGGTGCCTTTGGTCAGTTCTTCCCTGC
>NW_010562772.1:55050-65050 GCF_000687285.1 Phaethon lepturus
TGCTGAACAAAACAGGGCTGATGAGTAGGCTCAAGTGTTGAACTGTTACTGTCCATAGTACTAAATTTTTAATGTTTACTGAGTTTTGGGCCATGATAACTGACTATCTAAGAAAATGATGTGGCACGGCTCAGGAGATGTAGTACCTGGACCATCTGTACTGGCAATATGGATCCGGTTGCACTTCATCAGACCCAAGCTCTGCCCCAAGAGACTTTGAACCCAAAAGCAACCCCCCATAATGGGCATGCAACACACTAGCAGCTTCAAGCTGCAACACAGCCCTCATGTTTTGAAGCCTCTGAACCTACGAAACGTACACAGCTGCCAATCACTGTCTTACGCATACAAACACCTAATCTTAGGTTTCTGGTCAAAGGATACTTGACACTGATACTGAGAGTGCAACAGGAGAAAAAGGTACAAGACTTTGTTTTATCCAAATAATTTAAGACTCTGCATTCTAAATCAGATGACCAAAATCTATTTTGAAAAACTAATTTAATCTGTAATCTGCCTCATGGATCGGGAGAGGCTCTAGAGTATTCATGTTCTCCCTCTACAAGCAGTATCATTGTATAATTGCAGGCTAACCAGTCTGAAGCCTTGAAGATCCATCCTATACTGATGTACTTTAGGATGGAAATTGCACAAAAATTCTTAAAACTACATCTACAGCAGAAAGGTTAAGAGTTGACGTTTTTCACATGAAACCAAACAAACGAGCTTTACTGGACAGCTGATGACAGACAGACATCACTCTGGAACCGGACTCACCTGGCAGCACATACAAGCAAAACTACAAAATTGTATCTACCCAAATGCATTGAACATTACTCTGGAGAAATGTCAGCATGATCCAAAAATCAACTGTATTTTAAGAGTCTCCGATTAAGAGTATTTGCATAATTCGCTGCTTGAAATAAGCAGCATATAGATATGCTCCTAAAACATATCCTCTTCTTGGTATGGAAGACAAACTCAATAAAAAAAAATAAATCCATGTTTACATTTTTAAGAAAAAAACCAAGCACTTTCAAAGTCACTCACTGATTTCTGGAATTACCTGACCCTTGACAATCTGGGGTAGACAGTAAGAAGTAGTTAACAGAAAAGGCTAGATTAAACAACATTAAAATTGAAAAACACCTCTGTAAAGCAAAGCTGTCATTATACTCTGGAGATAAAAGTACCATGGCCAAGTATTCCCCATCTATCTTAAGTGTTACTGAACATGCTAGTACAGCTCCAGAGCTCTGTCTCATTCTAGAGAACCGACAGACCTACTCATTGAATGAAGAGCACTTATAGCAGTTAACTATAGGTCACTTGCTTATTCAACACAGAACACACAAGCACACACATAGGAAGTCTCATCACTGAACAGAGTTCTTTTACATTTCAAGTAATTTCATGTATTCCATATAAAATTCTAAAATCATAAGGTTCTTTCTAACAAACAAGAACTGAACTGTAAATATCCAGGAAACTTGCCTTACAAAAAGATGTGTTGCTATCATTCGAAGAATCAGTTAGGACTTGGTACAGCTGAAATCTGCATACAAAACCTCTACCCTTACTCATGGAGAATCGCTCCTCATGGAGAATGTAAGTCATTCTCAGGACCTACACACCTACACCCTATTTCTCAGGATCCACACCTCTCACATCTGGAAACAAAATAAATCAAGTGGGGCCCAACCAAGATGATTATATGAAACCACCCTACTAGGAGTAAATTCTGCCTCTGCAGGGAAAGAATTTGCACAAGGTAGCTCCCAGACCAGAACCACAAATCAATCATCTATCAGCTGCAGTCCTATTTCACGGCAGAGAGAGAGGCCGTTACCAGAGGCCTGAGGCTACTAGAGGTCTCTTAGAGGCCTCTGCAGATTAGGTACAAGGCTGCTTGCTTACCATTTAATGCAATCTGCTGACGTGTTCAAGAATGGTTGTGTATTGCCAAGGATGGGCAAAAAGTTATTCCTCATTATCTTATCTGAGGCACATTTTGAAACTTCCGTCTGCTTGTGAAAACAGAGGATGCCGCTTCTGATGTTCCGATGCAGGATGCTATGGCTAACAATGGAAGGAGCTGACAGAACAAGTCCTGTTTTCACAGTCTGTACTGTGGAAGTAACAGGTTTCAATCTGGAAGTAAGATATTTCTGTTTACATAAAAATCAAGGTTGCAAACACAGAGCTAGAATAAAATAATTTATTTACTTTTTTAGAAGTAAATTTTTTTCTCTCTGATTGATACACTTTACACAAACATTTGGCACTTGTCAGCTATCCAAAAGCACACACTATAAAAGTGCAGTCTGTGTAAGCATCTTGGCTTACACATATTTATTTAAATTATTATTTTGTTAAGAAATGGGTAACGTTGCATTTCTTTTCATTGAAATAATGTACTAATATTTGTGAAAGCCTTTTTTAAACTGAATTTTGATTATCATTCAATAAGCACAAGCACAGCATTTAAAAACTAGTTTATTAGTAAATAAACAATACTATAAATAGGCTAGATACATAAGCAAATAAGTTTATCTAAATATGTTTTAGATGTAAAAGCATGCATGTGAAAACAAAAAAAAAGATCATTTACAGAGAGGGAACTAAACATACTGGTTTCGATTACCATATTCCCATTTCTCAAGACTTCAGGACTTGTTCCCTCAATTCTAGGTTTTAAGCAAGAGAGTAAAAAGTTTGAAAAGCTAGGTTTCCACCTTCAACTCTTAGTTTCTCAATTTTTAGTAAACTATTCTTTGAGCTCAAGTAGTTAAATAATCTGAAGCAAGGAATATACCCGCTGCAGAGGACACTATTTTGCCTACAGCATATTTGGCATTTCAGTAAATTCTAAAGGACTGGGAGACATTGATCTTGACTTTTCTTAAAAGTTAAGACAATAAAGAAACAAGGTGAGATACAAAAATGCTTCAGCTACTCATCATGCACCCTGACACATTTTACTATTGGAAGATCACAACTGTTAGAGATTGACTGAAGTTCCCATCTCTATGGTGCCAACAACATAAAAAAGCAACTCCTGAAACTTCTCAGACTACGCAAGATTGCTGCTTCAGATGGAAAGGCAAACAGATTTTCAATACAGATTATTTAACTTGCTTAACTTTCTCTGGAGCCAGGATGTACACAGGTGACTCCCCTGTTAAATAAGATCTTTCTTCCTCTGACTGTTTTGGTTAGATGAACTGTCCCCAACAGGTTCTAGTAGCATCTACCTATCTGTAGCAGTGTATATGAGCAGCTTTATCAGTGAAAGTCTTGATCTCATGTCTCTGAAGCAGCTCTCTCATAGACTTTAATAGAATGGCTCTCTACTAAATGCTACAGAAAAGTCATGTTATGCAGATGACAAAGCAAAGGAAAGCATCTTTTCTGTGGGTGGCACCGAAATGTTAAGACCAGTTGTGTACAAAGGCACATCTCAATGACTTCTAAGGCAACTTTATCTACTACCCTAGGGTTGAAATCAATGGCAGCACTTTAGGTAACAGACACAACTCCAGTAGCTTCTGATGCTGCCATCTGCTCCTTCCGCAAATAGTCCATGTTATGTAGGATTTATCCCCATATGCTTTCCTCTCAGGGAAAAACACAGGTTGTTTTCTACCTCCTTCTCCATAACTCAAAATGGATTCTTCAGCACTGAAGGCATTGGCATCGGTGCATACACTAATTTTGATGCATTTTATTTTTCAATGCCATCTTCTCTACATACATCTCTGGCATTGTCTACCAGTGTAACAGTGTTCTGGGTGACACAGGTTTCACCAGATGACACGCGTTTAAAACTGATTGTTATTGATGTCAATTTTGTAGACTGCTTTGAAAAAAAAAAAAAAAAAAAAAAGAGAAGAGATTCTGTCTTGCATCCTTCAACTGGCAAGTCCAAACAGGAAGAGAGAAAGACACGAAGCCTGAGATTATCCAAAAATAAAAGGAATTAGTCCACCTAAGAACAGGCAAAGATTAAAAACTTCAGCTTTTGATTTTTCCAGTTGCTCTGATGAGTGAGGTCAATAGTGTGTGTCTATGTTCCAGGAGAAAAAGTGTAAGTCAAACACCACACCCTAGTGAATTTTCATTCAAGAGGTGCTGAATAAAGTTCAGAAAAAAGTATACAACAGTCTGGAAGGTTATTCTGAACATTCTCAAAAGCTTCAAGAATTGTTTAAATAAGGGATGTCCAAGCTACTGAAGCAACTTAGTAATACAACAAAAAGTAAACACACCAATTAAAAAATGGTCCTCTAATAACATGATGTGAATGATCTACATCACCTATTCATTTTCATAATTTAGTAGTTGTGACAGAGACACATTATAGCTCATTATTAACTGTAATCTATATAGGCCTTTTATTGTCATAGTTTATTGTTTCTAGTAAGGATACGAGGGACTGTGTTATCTTCCACAGGCGCTTCCCATGTAACAGTTTAAAAAAAAGAAAACCAGAAATGCCCACCACCATGATTTACTGTAACTAGACCCTCATAATATGAGCAGCAGAACTTTCTATATGTAACTGATTAATAATGATTTTGTGTGTAATAATCACAGCTCTGTAAATGATCAGCTCCCTGGGGTAGGGATGGAGCACAAGAGAAAAGCTGCCATTTTTACAGTTTCCCTGCTTATTATTTGAATGGTGTCTCCTTGTTTCTCACAAGTGCAAGGAGTCAAAGCTGATTATTACTGAGTTATCACAGAAATGAAACTATCAGATTATTATTAAAATTCTTCCTTGCACTATTAGTTATCCTAACAACAGATATTTAGACGAAGACCCAATAAATAAATTTTAAACAAAACATACAAAGAATGGGTCCTTCCAAGCAAGGTATCCCTACTAAGTGAAAACTGTTTGTCTGCAAACTGTTAAAAAAATGAACTTGTAATTTTAAGAATACAGACTTCCTTAAACAATCATCTTCAGTGGATTAAATCTTAATATTTCTGCACTGAAAGAGATAGGTGACAAAAAATAACTGATTTCTCTAATGGCAAACCCTCTCACAGTGATTATTTTTACATGTAGCTGAAAGAAATATTGGTTTAAAAATCATAGGTTTCTTGCTGCTGGAGGAAAGCAGGTGTTGAACCATGATAGCAACCTATGCAATAATTAGCTATGATTGAAAGGGCTCCAGTTACAAAGTAAGCAAAATGGTGACTGGAGTATTTTTCATCATGGAGAGTACACTCTGGCAAGTTATGGCTCTGTCAGAGATGAGAGAAAATCTGGACACCAAGAACTCTGCTGAACCCAGGTAAAAAGTGAAATTGTACACACTCACAAAAGTGACAAAAAGTGAGCTTTCCACAGTTCCATTCTCTAACACAGAAGGAATTGTTGGTATTTAAGTGTTAGGCAAGGACAGAGAAGACCTGTTTTCCACCTCAATTTCTGCTAAGAGCTGCATACCATTAGGTGAATCTCTAGGCCTTCTGGTAACTTCAGCTCCCCTTCTGTAAAGTTAGGGCATCTGCAAACAGTGCTGTGCATTAGTAACAAATTAGTAAAGCAGTGTGGCACTAGATACTTCAGCATCATCTACTAAAAAAAAAAAAAAAAAGGTGTTCTGTTCTAAAGATTAGCCCTTCCCTCAGGGGCTAGAATTAAGTTTGCTTTTTTTTCCCCTTGGATGTACACATCTATCCGGGCAGAACTATCTGGTTGTATTAGAATTTTGAGTGGTCACATTCAACAAGTGAAGAAATCGTAAATTTAAGCTTTTGAAGTTTACCAAGAAACTCTTAAAAATAATTGACAGACAAACTGCATGCTGCTTCTTTGCTCTGGCACCAAAACATTAAAGCACGTCAGGTATTTCTGTAAAATTAAATAAGTTATTTTACCAAACACAACAGAAAAGACAAAAAGTGAGGTTCCAAACTGGCAAAGCAAGAGATCTTGTGATAACAGGTCTTCCAGAGAAAAGTCTGTAGGAAGCTCAGAAGCAGTGTCTAAATGACAGCAAGCCCTACAGGAAAACCATGCATCTACTTTGCCAGGTTTCTGAGTAAATTCTGGAGGGTACGCTGAAAGAGGAATGTGGTATAGTTATGAACAGCATGAGTACCTCCAAGTGCAAGGGATATTTTATCTCTAGGACAAAAGAAAAGCAGCTGGTTGTGCCTGTGAAAAACCTTCCTTAGCAGTGATTTGCTGGTCAGAGCAACATTTCATTTCATGGTTTTAATAAACTCCTTTTTAAAAGAGCTTTCTTGCTTTTGTCTCAGAGTAGTAGTCTAATGATTTATAACAGGTAACTTTTAATTAGAAAGATACTTAATTTCTCTGATGATAGTATCGAAAGTTTTCCTAAGAAATTCAATGTATCTGATACAAAATTGGAACAGACGCTTCAAATACTGGACTCTGTGTCCCCCAAGGGAAGTTAAAATGTGTAATCAATGAATATAACATTTAGCATTCTGAACTTGAGATGCCTTAATGAGACTACAATGATACAAGACAAACCTTCTTACATAAACAAATAATCCTAGGAGTTAAGAAGCCTTACCAGAAATACCTCCCTCCTTTCCAGTGATCACACAGAACATATAGGTACTGCAGTATAAAGCTAAACAAACCTTCAAGCTATGCATTCATGTATACATTTCAAAGGTGGGAATCCATTTAGCAGATAAATTGAGAATCAAAAGAGTATGGCCTCTGAGTGCAGAAAAGCAAGGCACTTTCTCACAAGATTTCCTCCCCTTTTCTGTAAACCAGTGATTGCAGGAACAGCACTCCCATAAAAAACAACCCATAACAACAGGAAAGAGAGGAATGGAATTTATGTAATGAGACAGACATTTCAGAAACTTTTCAGCTAGAACTAGTGAAATCTGAACTTGAATTTCAGCCAGATAGTTCCTGATGATGGTGCAATGCTTGTGAAAACATTTGATCAAACTGGACAGGTCAGATAAATCTGTGGTACTGCTCTCAGAGATACTAGTTTCCATTCAAAGAAGTAAGCTTCACCAGATATAACACTCCTAATAGAAGGATCTGCTGTCTACTAAAATTCTAGTCAAAAGGTAAAACTGTAGACTTTGTCATATATTGCCAACACTGGCATTAGAAATATCACCACCATTTACCTACACACCCATAAAGAGTAGCCCAATCACAACAGAATGCATGTTAATTTTTCTAGTAACTTAAAAAACATTGCAATGAGCCACTTCTCCTCCTCCTCCTCCAAATAACTTATCCATGCTCACAACCTCTGCTAACTTCTTCCTGAGGAATCGTATTATTTTTCATCAGATACCAACTAGACCCATCTTGAAACTGCACAATGTTGTTCTCCGCATCAAGCCTCTTCTTGAATACACAATTTTAGACTCCAGGTAAATCTCCCTCATGAAAAAGTAAAAGTAGAGAAAGAAGCTAAGTTTCAGTAACCAAAAATAGCAGCTAAGCAGACTGATATGTGATATGTAGCTTAGAGAAATTCATAACTGACCCAGCGAAATAAAACTGTTGGTAGGCATGATGATGGCTCTCTTTGGAGCTCCTCCTTTCCAATGCTTCTTAGTGGGTTGATGCTGTAGCAAGGACCCACTAGAGAACTTGCGCTACTGCCACCACAGTACTCCAGGAGAAAGCAAGCCCTTTGAACAACAGTGGATTAAGAGATGCTGGTAATTGGATTTCTCAAAATCTGACAATCTAACAAAATATAAGCAGTTTTGGCCATTCTACCCTCAGACATATCTCCAACCCCTCCCCCATTAAAAAAATAAAGTCCCTTATGTAGACTGTATAAAAAGTTTGTAGAAAGCTAAACATAATAAATCTTACAGGGAACATAAATCATGAATAATTAAGACATTTGATTTGTTAAGCTAGTAAAAGTTGTATTTATGGATTTAAAAGACAGTGAACACAAAAAAGCAACCTGAAATTTAGGACCAGAGTAAGTACTAATACATACATATAATAAAAATGTCAATCATGTAATCTTAAATAAGACTAGAAAAAAAATGACCTTATCTGTTACAGTATCATGCAGCACCCTAGTGCCCAAATTATAGGGAATAAAAAGATGAACAAGGAAGAGGACATTCCATCTGAGCACAGAAAGAACAGATTGCCCAGAGCAGCTGCTCTCAGAGTGTTTAGTCACAATATTTAGAAAAAGTAATAGGAAAAATGTAGCTCTCAAAAGTTTCTGGCCTAGGAAAAGTTGGATTGGCTAATTAATCATCTTTTTATAAGATAGACAGGATGACAAGAGCACCTAATGACATGTACTTACTGCAAAATACAATGCCAATAATCATTGTTATTGTTTTATACTCTTGTAACTTCTTCCTTTAAAATTATGATTTTAACATTGTTATTCTTAAATCTTATATAATTAAAAAAGCTCATGCCAATTCTGCATAGCAAGGTAGCTGATTTCCACAGGTATGGCAACCCAACACACAAATACAAGCCTGCTCATACAGAAGCCAGTTCCACAACACACATCAAGGTAGCTAAAAGGGCACCTGAATCAAAGGCTACCAATGGAATTCTTCAAGAATACTATCATTCGCCTTCTACTCTGCACAAGGAAACTCTTTAGGATTCTTCATCTTCCTGATAAATTCAAGACTCTTGCTAGTAAGGGTGCATACATTTCAAGTTCAACACAGCCACATACAGCCAAATGGGAAAGTTTAGTATTTCCCTCATTCTTACAGCTTTTACGAAAGACATGTTTTTCTTTATTGTCTTTTCATTACAACCTTCCATCTTTTATTCACCAAATTCATATCTCTCAATTTTATCTTCACTCCACTGTATAAGTCTGCAATGGAAATTGGCTGTTGAAAGGATGTTATCTTTAATACATTATTTCTTCACAAGGCTTCAAGATTATATTATCTGCGTTAGGTCATCAATAACTTTTTGTAAGGTGATGCACCGGATGTATTCAGTCAAGAACTGTCAATTCTCTTGTTAAGGTTTACAAAAGTACACGGGAATGCTACAGGTTCAAAAACTTTTTTTTTGCAAAACGCTGGGGTATGTGTGGATTTAAAAAAAAAAAATTTGTGTAGCCAACAATGACTAACTTTGTAAATATGGTACAGCTAACCAGAGGAGCTGTCTCAAACAGAAAATTCATTTTTATCATAGCTAGCTCATTGAAGCTTCTGCAATTGGGATGAGGAATGAGGCTGAAAGCTGACTGGAAGATACAAGTTAGGTTAGATAACAACCACCTTGTGTGGCAGCAGGAAAACTGCTTTGTTAGGTGACGATTTTTGAGTGGTTTTCAGCAAGTGGAAGAGCACACTAGTCTTCCCATCCTTATCATGCAGTACTCCTCTATATTATGCACTAGCTGGAACCTCTGAGCTGTCTTAATAAGATCACCTGTGCAAAAATTAGCCAGCAGGATTAGGGCATTGATGAACAATAAAATAAAGATCTGAGAAAATGGCAACATTTTCTTATCCATGTGGAATTACTGAAAAGTGTTCTTTACCATTTCTGCTACCTGGGTATTCAAAAGCATGTCATTCAACAAATCAACTAGATCATGAAAACAGAGTAAACATGCATATATGTCTCTTCAAGCAGGAAGTTTAACTACTTCTGTCAATCCATCCAGAACAACATCCTCATGAACAGACTTTCATGTTCAACATGAGATAATCTATGGAGCAGAACAGCATTCTCCCTAAGTATCTCATCACAGAGTTATAAAAAAAATTAAAAGTAGTTTTTCCAGGGTTGTGCGAAGTCTTAAAAGGAGTTTAAGGTTTATTAGACAGAACATGAATGTTTCAGTTTTGTCCAGCACCAGGTGATTAAACAAGATAAGCCATTCTTCAGGTCAAATTATGCTGAAGGTTTCACATAGCATTGTAACTGTCTTAGCGTAACCGGTTCAAAACTTTTCCACAAGGAAAAAGTAAGACTGAAAAAACCCTGTCTCATACATGATGAAAT
>NW_010562772.1:68536-119176 GCF_000687285.1 Phaethon lepturus
TTATACAAGCTAATCTATCAGCTGTCATGATCTAGGTGTAGACAGGTGGTTTGTTTTTTTTTCCCTCCCAATAAATAAACCAAGTTACCAGTTACAACTTTTCACAACTGCCTGGGTCTCACCTCCCGGCAGACAGTACACTCACTGTGTAAAGGCAAGCCTTCAAACACTTGTAATGCAGTAACACTGGAACAGAGCGACCCATTTGGGCACTGCTTTTAAATGCAATTTCTAAAACTACAGTGCAGCTGGTTAATTCTTCTGAACTGATGAGAAACATAAAACAGCATGCTCTACACAGGATTCATAAAAGGCATGTGAGACACTCAGAACTCCTATCAAATGTCTAATATATTTATCTGAAATACTGTCACAGTCCAATTATTAATATGGCTACTGCTATTTCATGATTCATGCAGCACGTTAAAATGACAGTGAAAGGTATAAAATGTGAAAATACCACCAACACATTTTACAAAGATTCCTTGTAAAAGCTGAAGACCCTAAATGTAAAGCTTAGAATTTATTCACAGTGAATACTTCAAATGCAAGCACCGAACAATTTTATATTAGCTAAAAAAGCTAAGGATTTTTGAATATGAAACTATAGAACATATGCTCAGCTTCTTATAATGCGCATATAGTACAAGAAATTGCAACTAGAAAACATTGATTTAGGCCACTTGTGCTTCTTAACCAGCACTAACTAACTACATGAAAATGTTGGAATGCTCAATAGCAACTAGTATACAAAATGAGAGCAAAGACCCTGCTACTCAGTGCAGCATCTTATGCTGGCTAATGCATCTGTATTTTGGAGGAATGTGATAGATGCAGAGGTAGCAGAAGGCAGAGTAATCTCCTTACCAGATCTCATCCACCTTTCTAGTAGCTAGAAATTGCATCAAAACCTGAACTTCTTCATGAATTGTTGTTGATAATGAACAAGTCTGGACACTTCTAATCCCCATATAAGCCTTGGTCTCTTTTGCCACTGGTATTGGCTTTAAATTTCTAATAGCAATAGACTTCAGATTAACAGCATAGATGAAAGGTTTGTTCTCTGATGGATTTGCTTTTCTTCCTGTTTAATTTTATGTGACATCACCTGGTTCCTGTGTTAGGAGATTAGGAACTTCCACTTATTTTTACCCACTTTTTAATGCTGTTCATTATCTGATCTTACATTCTTCAACACAAATTTACCACTAATGCAAAAAAAGGTCATCTTTTCATCAGTCTTTCTCTGAAAATGCTGTTTCAGTCCCCTGATTTTTACTGACGCTTATCCTTTGTGACTTTTTACATCTGCAGTACTGAATATGAAGGACCAAAAAAATCTCATGTGGTAAATAAAGCAATGTTGTCCAGAGCATTCACTTGACAGCCCCACCTCAAACCCTTGATTTTTCCAAGTTTTATGTAAGTAAGGATAATTTAAAGACTTATTACAACCTGAAACAAACCCCAATCAAAGATGCCATATTTTCTTTATGGAATCTTTCTCTCTCTCTTTGGTTATTTTATGTAAATTCTGTAAAATGTCAAGACTTCTAAATGTTAAACTATTTTTTTCTCTTTTTCCTAACAAAAAAATTGAAGTCCTTTGCCAGAATTTTACAACACAAAACAGAATCAGCTTCCTTTAATGTCAGAATCCAAGAGAAGCAGGCAGTCCTGAACCTTGGAAAACCAGACCATCTAGCTCAATGGGAGGTTTAAAAGCTTCTACATTTTTCAGGCATGGAGTCAAATCCAAATGTGCAGAACCCAGAACTTCTCATCTCCTGAAAATACTTACCGCCTTAGAGTACCCCCAGAAGACAGCATGAAAGCCCACCTCCAGCATCTTAGCACCAAATTCAGTCAGGTTAGAACCAGTAAGCAGAAAAGCAAGCAGTTGTTTTTGTTTAGGAAGGTTGGTTTTGTTTGTCTATTTTAATTTACCTGTATTCTAGCAGAAACATTCCAGCAAATTCTAGTTTGCTGACCAAATGCTCGTCAGCTGGAAAATTTCCAAACACAGCAGCTGCATGGCATGCTCTCTTCACAGCAATGAGGACACAGCTTAAATGTAGAGTAGGAAAAGCATAAATAGTCCCCTCTAAACTAATGAACTAATTAAAAATTCCTGCTTAATCCTGCTACCTTTTAAAGGCAGAGTTGAGAGAGAGGCAAGCTTCATGAGAATCCTGCTCCACTACTGTCCGAAAACACTCACCTCTGGTCTCAGAACAGCCTTCCTGCAGGCCTGGCACACAGGGCCGCTCCGGGAAAAGCTCAGGGGAAGTCTACGGGTTCGATTCTGGCAAGTTGCCTCCTCACATATTAACCAACCCTGCAGAAAGGGAGAACATAGAAGAAGAGACATTTTTACCATAAATTCAAGTTACAGCTTCTTTTTACCCCTTCTAAACAATGAATCATACTCAAGGAAGAAAAAAATCCCAACTTTAACATCCTTTGTGAAGCTGATACTATAGTATGTGCTGCTAAGATCCAAAAATCAGGTATAGAGAGGTGAAGGTCCTTGTCTAAGGTAACACAATCAATTGGTGGATTTTGAAGTCTTCTTGCTTCAAAATCCCACATTCTGCACACTGCACTCATCCCTTCCTTGAAAGATACTGAAACCTCTGCTCTTCTCCAGTTCAGACAGTATTAATACATAACAGAATTATTTTATACAACTATGTAGAAGCCAGCAAGACACCACAGAGACATATAACAAGTTAAATTCTCAAGTAAAGTGCCATTTCCTTGCTTGCGCTTTAGAGGGGAAAAACAGTTTTAACTTTTATGTTTTCTGAATGGCAGCCAGAAGCTTTCTTTTCTATAAATTTTTTTATAGGAAGCTACTGAGACTTCAGTGTAAATGGACTCATTTAGGAAAAACTGACTTTTTGCTGAGGAAAATCTGAGCCAGCTTGCTCTATGGCAGCTCAGGGAGACAATGCAGAAGGCTTCTCTTCAGAGGATGAAAGCTGGCATTGGTAAAGATGGAATACCCTCTGTATTGGGTCCAACCATAGGTTAAACCAGTGCCACACCTCATCTCTAAAATCCACCAATAGCAGATACCTAAAGAATAGCATAAGAAAAAGCACAAAGGAAAATTTTTCCAGATTTTCACAGCTGTTGGAAATGGCTCAATGACTTCCTGTATGAGTCTATATTTAGTGGCGATGGATGCATTACTAGCCCCATCCCAACGAACTTCAAGTGCTTTTCGAACCAATGTAAACTTTTAGCATCTACAATTTCCTGTAGAACAACTATACACTGTAGGAAAAAGTATCTTACTTTTCTTGAACACACCAAAAAGAAAAGGATTCTCTTTTTTAATGCCTTCTAGTTCTTGTGTCAGAAGAGACTAGGAATAATCATTCTGCATTCACCTTATCCATGCCACTCATGATTTTATAGACCTCTATCACATCACTTGCAATCAAACTCTTTTCCAAACCACAGTCCTAATTTACTTAGTTGTTCCTTGCATGGAAACTATTCCACATCTTTGTTGCCCTTCTCTGAATCTCTTCCACATCCTTTTTGAAATGAGGGGGTGAGGGAAAATGGGACAAATGGAGAGAGAGACTAAACTAGTATTGCACACTGTATTCAGGATAGTAGATGAACACAAATTTATAGAGAAATAAGATGGTATTTACCATCTTGTTCTCTGCTCCTTTCTTTCTTGAAGTTCTGTTTGCCTGGAGCACTACCGAGCATCTGAGCACTGAGCAGTCATTTCCAGAAAGATATTCATTATTATCCAAGAATTAGAATTTTATTCTTCAGTAGTCAATACACACATTATATGCAAAATTAAGATTGGGTTTTTAGCATCTACATCACTTAACATTACTTGGCAGAGGATTTAGTCTTCCATTATTAACTGACAAGTCAACTTGGTATCACAAGGTCTTTCTGCAACTCTTCTCAAACAGCTCCTGCTTTTACCTCTCCTGTGCAACTTATCCCTGTCAAAGTCTGCATTTCAGATTATCAGGTGTTGATGTCTCTGCTGGGAACAGTGACTGCTTATTTTTGCCTTTATTTCCAAAATTTGTTTCTGTTGCTCCTGCAAAGAAGTTGAATCTAACTATACCCAGGATTCCTGGTACTTTGATAGAAGTATTACAAAACAGAGGACAACTCAAAAAGTTGCTTGCTTCCCTTCTCTTTAACAAGCTGACTCAACACCATGCTCTGGCAATGACTTATACCTAATCTCCACAACGGCAACTCAGGTTTCCAATTATTATCATATTTCCTACCCTTCCAGTTTCCAGTACTGTCACGATCACGATCTTTGTTGGGAAGTCAAGAACAAAAGTTTGCAACTATATACCTTTCCTGGCTTTCATTTCCTGGAAATTCTGGTTTGCTGGCAAAGCAGATTTCTTAACAAGACATGACTCTCAGGTTTTTTTTTTTCTTCTTCACTGGCATGGCCAAAACTGAATCTGTATTTTGTACCTCAGTAATCCAGCATCCTGATTCAGTATTATTATGTCAGTAGTGTAGTCTAAAGTTAGATGATTCAGTTACTTTAGTTCTAATGCTTTGGAACTTGTGTGGAGGAATACATAAACTTTAGTTTTTCATTTTCCAAAACCTTGTTCAAATGGGACTTACCATGTCTACTTCTAAAAGAAGTCTTTGGTTTTTTTTCTCCCCTATCATTTACTGGAGTATGCAGAGATTTGTTTGTTTGTTTTTGCAGCTTGTCCTCTAAAGGATCAGGTAACCTGAACACTCTGTTCTTTCATGTTTTTCAGCTTTATCCCTTTCTTCAAATTAAAACATATTCTTCTACAATCTTTTCAGAAGTGCTAGAAGTCTGACTCATTTTTTTGTTCAGTTGTGTGGTTTGTTTGCTTTTTTAAGATGAAACCTCAAATACTTTCCAAAAAGCTTCATTTATTCCAGAGATGTCTCTTCTTTCACCATTTCCCCAGCCATGTCATATACTCAATATTATCCCACTGGGTGCCAAGCCCATCAAAACACTCCTGTTGCTCTTGCAGAGAGGAGCTTTTATGCCCATGCGAGGAGACCAGAAAAACTTTGTGAGGAACTTTACACCAACAGCAAGGTATATAACACCACCCAAGATGTGTGCTCAAGTCCGTAAAGCAGAAATGGCAAGAGTCCATTATGATATCCAGTTAGGGTTCATTTCATTCAGCTGTGGATATCTAAAAGCCTGATACCTAGGTCTAAACTATTCACCGCGTGATCCATTTATAGTAAATTGGGAATGAAAAAAGCAACTGCAAAAAGCAACTCACTTAACAGATTTTAGGATACAGCAAACTCTGTTCTAGGCCTCTCAATAAAATAAGGGTACACCTAATGTCAGAGCAAGCTTTTTGGAAACAGTGTGATCAGTGTATTTGATCACTGTGTTTGCATTTTATCATTACGTATTTTAACAGTGTAAATCATTACACATTTCATACTGCACAGTGAGAAAGTTCCAAGAATCAGAAATCTTCTGTGGATTTAATTTTGGTCTGTGGCACAACTGCTGCCCTAGCAGTTCTAGCACCACTCTCCTTGTCACATAGAGATTATTTATGATAAATATTTCACAAGTGACTTTTGAAAGATAGATGCTGCTTAACAAGACTGAGCTACTTTATCAGCAGATGCTTCACCATGAAAAGTCCTAATTTAGGACCTGACCTAAGATAGACACCTGACCAGTGTCTGCTGGAGGCAGCAGACACAAATGACCCTCAAGTCAAAAAGCTAGTCCTTAGCTTTGGTTTTGCATATGGACATAAGATTTATTTCTAAAAGAGGAAGGTGTTAATCAGTTGCCTCACATTTTTTTAATAATTCAATTTTAAAAGACATGGAATAACTTATTACCAAAAAAAGCTAGTCAAGGAAGGAATTGAGATCTTCAGGCACTCACTTATGTGAGTACCGAGAATATCATCAGAGCCACTATGAGGGAAAATACAATAACATTTCTGGAAAGGATAATGAATTATAACAGATCTTCCGTTAAGTTAACTCTTAAGAGACAAAAGCTATGTTCTGTGTGGAAAGCTGTTTATGCCATATTTGCTTCTTATGTGGCATCTCTATCTTCCTATGAAACATCCAGTAACAGTCTGACACAAACATGGCCTTAATATGCACAGCCAGGCAAGGGGGTGCGGAGGGTGTCCTCACCTATTCCAAAAACCTCCTGTTTAAGAGCCTAATTGTTTCAGCTGTAACTATGAAAAAACTGCATGCACAAAGAGAACACTCATGACCCAAAACATATTAAATTACTACATTTGAACTTTAAAACAATTTATTATACTAGAAAAACAAAGCATGGGAACTGCCAGATAGTAAGGTATTTTGTTAGGGAATGCAAGTCCAACTGAAAAAACAAAGTCTGGAACGGGAGCAGCATCCCAACTTCAGCTGAGCAGAATACTCAAAAATAGACAACCATGAAAATATGGATGATGGAAAGTAACAGTGTGTTTTCTGCCACCTATTGGCATTTTTAACTAACAATTAAGAAACAAAGAACTACTACACTTGCAAGGTACTGCTTATATTGTGTTATAAGGGAACACATAGATGGCCCACCCAAACTACCATTGAATAATGACATTTGAAGCAAGTTTCTTAATGCAGTTGTTTTGTCTAATGCAGTCACTGTTGAAGAAACTGCTGGAAGCTTTGCTGGTCATAAAATACAGGTGAAAAAAAAGATTGAAAACCCATGCTTAAACTAAAAACAATAGCTTAGGATAAAAATAAGCATTTGAACTCAACAGCTTACTATTGAGAATTGTTTTCAATACTAAGAAAAATAGTGATCAAAACATATAACTTTCACTGAACAGTAAATTTCTCAATAAACTATATTTTAAAAATTAAGTTCTAAGTTGTTGTCTACAATAAAAAACCCAAACGTGTTACGTAGATACTAACTAACTAAATGTCCCTTCAATTCATATAGAAAACAGTTAATGTCATTTGTATAGACTTTCTACCAGTTATAATTAACACTGAAGAAGCCTTTTCTTCTTTATCACCTCTCTATTCAGGCCTTATTTGCGTTTGTTTGTACTTACTATCTGTTAATCTCTCTTAACAAATGACAACAATAACTGTTGCTATTATGCATGGAAATTAAACATGTAGATAACTGTGTGAAGGGAGCTATTTTTGAAAAAAAACAGTATCAGAAACATGTAGCCCTTTATGTCTCTTGTTTTGCTTCAATAATTAAGCCATAGCCTTAATTCGTTTTAAACAAAAAACTTTTCCACTGACATGCATGTTGAAATCAAATTCAATACATGCATTATGTTCTGATTCAGTTTGTTCAAGTGCATTACTGTTAACCCTTATTTGATCCATGCCTGTTGTCTTCACTGACCAAACAAAACCAACCCTTTATTTCCCAGCTGCTATCACTGAGTCTGTAAATTAATTTGCAATAGATCAAACAAAATCATAATAGGAAACCTCCAGTTTTGTTCTACTTGGTATCTGCAACACTATGGGAAATGAAATACAAGCTGACAGGGAAAGAAAAAAGCAACTAGCATTTCCAAACATTCCATCTACAAATGCTTAGTTCCTTTTAAAATATAAAAAATGTATGCAAAAAACCCCACCCTGAAGGAAATGCATAATATAAAAGAAAATCCTTGAAGAGTACGATGTCCACACACTGTAGCTAATGGGGAGAAATTTGCAAGTCAAAAGTAATTTTCTTTCTTTGTAAGTCTGTTCTTGAGAATTAGCCTCTCACACTCTAGTGATCAACAAGCATTATAAATATTACCCCAAAATACAGAGGCAAGTGGTTTTGGAACAGCCTTTCAAACAGACGTTGCAGAAGTCAACAATGTACGTTTATTGAGCTTTATCTCAATCGTTTTTAAAAATCACATTTCACAATGTAACTTGGTTGCGTGCTACAGTAGAGGACTGGATGTGCTGCTCTATGACACCAGTTCAGTATCTAGTTCCTGCCTTCAGACAGTCTGGATGCTGAGGGAATACAATGCTTTAAAAGTTCACATGGTATGAAAAAATGTGGTAGTAAAAAGAAGAAAGCTGCAAGCACTGAAAATTATTCAGAGGTCACTATCAGTCATTTTAGAGTTGAATTTAAAATGTAATTAGTGCTTGCTTCTCTACAATCTTACTCTTCATTGAAGACAATCTTAACATAGATTTTTGAAAGTGGGATCTTGGTGGATGATGTCCAATCTCCTAGATGGCTGGGATACCTAACCTCAAGCACATTGGATCCAAAAATCCATGGCTTCCTCACTGCAGAGCTGAAATTATCACCTTAAATCATCAAAGCACGCCAGAAGGGCGTGTAGGAACACAACCTGGATATGCTTTCCTAGTCAGCCAGCATAAGCTTGATGTTTATGTCACTGATCAGCAAACCAGCTTTTGGAAGGCTGAATATGAGAGACAACACAATGAAAATTTTCTGATTGAGGCATCATTGTGAGTTACTAATTAAGCCACTCTGAAGTTCAAACTGACCTCTCCTTTCAGACTACTCTTACAAAAGCATACGATTTCCACTAATTCCAAGGCCAGAAGCTTTAAACACCATTTTCCTGCCAATGTCCATTATTATGGACAGCCTCACCTAACAGGGCACATCTGGTTGAAGTGAATTTAAATATCCTTGAAGGATGAGGTTCCACCAATATTGCATGGCTGGGTACATTATCAAATGTACTGATATCCCCTTGCAATGTTAAAAGCTAGATGTTTTTATGAAGTATTTCTTATGAAGTTTGTCATGGCAATAGCAGACTTGACTCTGTGACCCGAAAGTTACCAGTTCCACTTGCCATAACCTGTCCTGTATCCCAGGTATGTTCTCTCTCTTCCACCTGTCTGTGTCTTCTGTAAATGTTTGGGGGAGCACATAGAGAAACATTCTTTAGTAGTATACAACATCTCAGGGATTAGAACTTGAGCCAAAACCTCCATTTTCACATGCTTTGGCAAATGTTTTCACTATTAATAGTAGCTACATCTTTTAAGAATTACATCACAATTTTACACTTGAAACACCAAAAGTAGTATCAATAGCCACTTAAAGATGAGCTACTGCTGTGAATTCAGGAATGTTTTTCTGCTGTATACCAGAAACCCAATCACTTTTAAGTAATTTCAACTTTCAACCTGCTTTTTTGCCTGTTCAGAACGAAGAAATACTCTAGTAACACATTGACTCACCCTAATGCATTTGCACTGTGTTGGTGAGATCTCAGCAGCAAGGAAAATCTGAATGACAGTGTGAAAACCAGTGTCATGCACTGGAATTTCAGTAGACAACACAGACTTGAGTGACACCTATGTGCCACTGCTACAATCCCAACAAGAAACCCCCTCAGGTCAGGGATGGTACCATAAACAGTGAAACAAGATTTCACATGGGAAACTTTACCCACGTAGTGATGTGGAGTCCAGCATAACTCAGGTTCCTCAGGCAACATCTCAGTTTTTCATGGGGAAAACCTGGAAAAAACCTCAGAAGACTTCTCTGATAAATAAACCAATTATACCGCCGCTAGACACACGAAAAGTATAGACTCATTCAATTTCTGAAAGGGTTTCTCAAGATGGAGAACTCTGAGGAAAGGCTAGGATTGGCACAATCAGAAACACACTATTCTCATCTGCAGGAAAAGTAATTCTTCATGGTGCTTTTGTGCCTGCCTGCTTCACGGACTTTCTCTAGCTGCTTCCAGCTATCTGCTTCATTTTGATTGTCCTTCCAGAGCAAGTACAATGATACACCAGATAGTTGCTTGATTAAGCTTATGGATGGAGTAATTTATCAGTGAGACAAGCAAAACAGACTCCATGGAGAACGCTTTGATCATGAGGGCTCCACACAGATGATACCTGAAAATACCTGATTCAGTCTAGTCCATGCATCTCCTACACAGCTTGAACAGAGAAGTCCATTCCTTTGGAACTTGCAGCTACTAATGCAAATAACCTGGAGACTGAACCATCTGAACTTGGAAAAGACTGGATCAACCTATGAAAGGAACACCTCATGATGTCTAAACACCTACTTCTTGGTCACTCATCTTGTTTGGGCAGGGGAAAGAAAAGACAAGTAAATTCCTTATCAAGGTGAAATTTGGAGATAATCTCGTCAGAAAGAAATTTGAGGGAAACCAAAAAGAATATCCTGTCACAGAAGAGCATCATATATGGAAAATTAGCCATCAGGCTTCCTTCCTTACTCCCTAGCAAAATGATCATCACCAGAAATGAAGCTTTTATAAAATCATGTAACTGCCAAATTCTCTGAGGAAACAGACCTTATTCAGCTCTATAAAAGACTACTACTGGAAGTTAGCTCTGGAAATAGAAGGTGGACCTGTAGCTTCACAGGTGGAGCATCTTATCTATTTTGATATTTTTCCTATCAGTGATGATCTCCTTGATAAGGAATGAGCAGGCACACTCCATTGACAGGAATCATGCAAACCAACCCTAAAAAACAGAGTGATGGAGTCAGAAACAATCAGTGATGCAGAATTCTGGGTCATCAGCTTTTTCATGATCCTGCAAGGCTTGATATTCCACAAGCACACCAGATATCAAGCACTAATAAAAAGATGGATCTTTTAGGCCATTAGAAGGATCTCACTTTATGTTTGAAGGAAATCTAGGGGACCTGCAAAGCCTCTTCAGTGAGTCCAGACATATTTAGATCTCAAAGTAGTATATGGACAGATATTGTTACTGATATTGTCCAAAAAGAGCAACAAAGCTGGTGAAGGGTCTGGAGCACAAATCTTATGAGGAGAGGCTGAGGGAACTGGGGTTGTTTAGCCTGGAGAAAAGGAGGTGCAAGGAAGATCTTACTGCTCTCTACAACCTCCTTTTCAAGTAGTTGTAGCAAGGTGGATGTTGGTCTCTTCTCCCAAGTAACAAGTGATAGGACAAAAGGAAACAGCATCAAGTTGCACCAGGGGAGGTTTAGATCGGGTATTGGGAAAAAACTTGTGAAGCACTAAGAAGAAGCTGCCCAGGGAAGTGCTTGAGTCATCATCCCTGGAGGTATTTAAAAGACATGTAGATGTGGTGCTTAGGACATGGTTTAGTGGTGGACTTGGCAGTGCTACGTTAATGGTTGGACTCAATCTTAAAGGTTGTTCCCAACCTAAATGATTCTATATACTAGCTATTCCAACCTTCTTTTCCACTCTGTCAAAATTTTAACAAGACATTACTGGAAAAGCTTTCCCCACTTCTTTAACATGTTACTACAAGATGAAACTGTACTAAGTCAGAAGCCCTTCTGTCAGGTTCAAGAGACACCTTGCTAGGGAAAACATATGTCTGAATTTCATCCTAGAATTTAACAATGTAAAAGAATTCAAAAATGAAGACTGTGTGCAAGTTCTCTTGAACTGCCAGCCATAACTGAAACTTTTAAGTAAAAAATCTCTTAAAACTAAGTTTTCTAAAATATTTACACTCAAATCTAAAAAATAAAAACATCCTCTAAGATGATCTTTGTTTTAAGGCTTTATACTGCTGTCCTCACTGTGACATTTAATCATCTCCCAATAATAAATTCCTTTGATATTTTCACAGACTCTTGAAATAAATTATTTCATACAAGGAGCTGGGTCATGAGTCTATTATTGATGCTGGCTGACCAGAGCTTTTGTCTTTTTATTTTAAGTGCGATAAGTACCATGTTAAACATACTACCAAGCTTCTTCTAGCTGAAAGGAAAGATACTGCAGCATATGCTTAGAATGGTGAAGTACTTTCGGTTTGCATTAATTCCTTTATAAATTTATTCTACAGCTTAAATCTCTTACCAGGGAATGCTTATTCCATGTTCTCTGGTACTTTGTTAGGTGTTGTGGACATTTGGCTTTAAATTCCAAGAAGCGATGCAAATAGCTTTAGTAACTATTATAGTATCAATGACTGAAATTGACTGTTCCTGAAATTTATAAATAAAGCTAACTACAGCGCATTAAGAGACCTGATCATAGATCCAGTGCGGTGTATGACTATTCAGATCACAAGTGAAAAATAAGAAACTCACTCTTGGTCACTGACTTCACATTCATATTTCTTTTTCTATACAATAAATACTGTAGCTAGTTCCTCATCCAGAAAGATTACATTTCCCAGTATGAGCATTTTTAGTCTGATGCTACCTGATCATCCAGTTTAGGGAAAAAGTAAACAGGGACCATGGCATTTCACACTCCATTTCATGCTGCCTCACTTCAACGGAAGTTGAAGATATGATTTCAATTTCTTTTCGAAGCACTTCCTTATTTTCAGAGCTCCTTGAGTTTTGGCCTATATAACTGATCAGAATTCAGCTATGGCATGGAGAGGATAAAAACTCTCATAAAGAAAGGAATTTCCTTTCCTGGATGGTTCATTCTGTGCCTTTTGAATTCAGCATTATCCAAGCTGATTAATGGATAAACGTGATCTTTCAGGAAAAACACAAAACTGCCAAAGAATAGTAACAAGGAGATACGAATTGCTTTTGAAAGTGTACTACTTGAAAGCAGTAGAGATTCTGAAGATGGTTGGTTATATATCCAGTATTATTATGGCAGGAATCACATTAAGGGATGTTATCAAATTGAAGCACCTTAGCCAACAACTTCCTAGCAGAAGGCAAACAATCACTTTACCATCCAATGAGACAGTATTGCTGGTAAAAGAGAAGGATACCCTCTCCAAAGTAATTATTGTCCTCAGAGACACTTGTAGTATCTGTTGTCTCAGTTCTCGACCGGAAAGCTGCCAGCCCAAACTGAACCAAAGGCAAATGGAGTCAACAGGAACCACACCATTGAAGGGCCAGACTGTGAAGGTCCAAAGCACCTAGACAAACTGTAATTGGCGGTGATGTAGCTACACTAACTTGCTACCTTAAAGTAAGCATAAGGGAGGAAATAAATACTACCTGAGTTCTCAGAAGAGCACAGTATCCTTCTATCTTGAAAAAGCCAATGATACCAGAAGGACAGAAGCACTGATGTGAGTTCCAGGCAGCCATTACAAAAAATGAAGCTCACCTTTCGCACCCAACTGCTCTGATCCAAAATGCCCAAAGACCCAAATCTAGTTCCCTTTGGATATTACGGAAAATTGACATAAACTTGAGAGGATTTAGCCTACAACAAGATTCTGTCCCATAAGCATACTTTTTAGTATCATATATCATATGCCTATTTCTAGGCTACTAAAAATGAAAGGTTGTAGATTTTCAGGAATGTTATTTTGTGATTTGGATACTCCAAAATAATAGAACTTGAATTGCTTCTCTAATCCATAACTGAAAAAAAATAATTGAAAGAAACCACCCAAAGCTGAAAGTAAACTTCATTAATCTCTAGAAAATATTACTCTCAGCAGTATCTGTCATATGAGTTTGACCATTAAAAGTTGGTGGGGGGGGGCGCCAGGGAGGAAGGCAGGAGATAACAGAAGAAGCAAGAAATGCACCCTACCCCCCCCGCCAAAAGATCCCAAATTCTTAAGCTAACATAAAAAATGCTTTAAACAAAATTATCAAACAAGACAGAAGTGAAAAGTATCTTGTAGGTCAATGTAAGAGTTTTACATGTTATTAAGAATTGATTTTTTAAAAAAAGTAAGACATCTTTAAATGTACAGTCATATGTCATTTCTTACAAGTTATTTGAAACTTATTGATCTCATTTGTGCAAAGACCAGGCTCTGTCATCAGCCTGCTGAAAGGATAATAGAGCACTCCAAACCCTTATGATAGGTTTGATGCAAACAGCAGCCCTCATTTAAACACATGTAATAGCACCACAAGTGGACAAATTCCAACCTTAACAGTTGTGCATTATAAACTAAATTAGCAAGTATGTTCTGCTTTACTTCACATCAAAGCCAATACGTTGGTTGTCTTATCTTCAGTAAAATAAGTTTCTAGGCACCAAAATATGCACCCCAAAAATACTAAAAAGTAGAGCACAAGTGTTCATAGGCTAACATACTGCTCACAAAGAGAACCAGCAATTATCAACAATTTTATTTTACTTAAGACAACAGCTAAACTGGATTTCAAGCAAGAAACTGGGAGAAGGCAAACTTAAAATGACCACATATGGAAAATTACATTGAGAAAAGATCAGTGAAAGATGTTTTATGTATTTTTGTATGGAGGACTAAAACCTCTAGAAGGATATTCAAGTCCATTCTGCAAAATATTCTCCCCATTCATACAGCTCAAAGCTAGCCACATTCTTAGGCTATAATAGGTCACAATTAAGTACAGTACCTTGCTTCAGAAAAAAATTTGCTTTGTCTGTCAGCTGTCAGCAAAGCACAAAGAGCTCATACAGGCCATCGATGTATTGCTTGTTAAAGAATCTGGCAACACACAAACAGTACAGAACTCAAGATTTCTTAACATCTGTGCCTCTGCTTTGGTTAGAAAGCTAAAAACACTCTACTCCTCACCCCCTTCTTCCACAATTCTGCCCTCTTCCCTCAAACATTTGTACAGTCCTTGAATTTCTTCCTCTGTCACAGGAAGTTCAATATGACATTATATGTAACACAGAACACACAGAGATTTTACTCATGTATATGGCAATAACAGTAAAGTTTGTCAACTCAAGTACACATTTCAAGTTGGTAAAGAGACAAAAGTATTGTTTATGTGAAACATTTATCTTTGCAATATGGTTATGAACATCTCTAAATACCGAAGAAATTACTACAGTTCCGAAAACTTTAAAAATTATTATGCACATACATACATAGATATGTAAGTTTAGAGGTGTTTAATGGAGTGAAAGGCAATGGCAGAGAAAGGGGTCTCAACGGTCTGGTCACCTTAAACTAGAAAAGTTTAAAGCATCACTAAGCAGTGTTTGTTCATTTAAGTTTAATTATTTTCTCCTTGAGAATGGCACTAATGAAACTGAATATCTTTCATGGTTTCGAAGAGCAGTCTGAATGGTCTGTAAATAGGACTGGGGGCAGACAAGAGAACTGGCTGAGTCGGGAGGTTGCTAGGTGATGCAGAATGTAAACCCACAAACTTGTTCAGGTTTACTTTGCTTTCATGCTGCTCTCACACAGGCTCTCCAAAGTTTTAAGAATTAATTTCCAGGTAGCTCTTTAAAAACAAAAAGCAGAATAATTAAAAAGGAAAACCCCTTAATCCTCTGCACCTCTTCCCTCACACCCCACTCCTCCCCCATTGCCCCCTCCAGGAAAAAATAGGAAAGAAGAAAGGAAATTCACAGCATTAAACTGCAGGAAATCCATCACAGTGTTTTGAATATGACAACGGGAAGAGGACCATTCCCTTGATATATTTGTATGTAATTGTTGAGGACTGGTGATTACAAAGAACTTTTAAACTTTTTAGATTAATTTTTACTTTTGTAAATGTAACTAAAAATTATTTCTGGAGCAATACGTTGGTCCTTTAAAGTAATTAAAGTGAAAATAAAGTCCTATTTACTAATATTTCCACTGCAGATTACAAAAGCAAACTTTTCACTATAGTCATGTGTTCCTACCCCCATCCTTTTCAGAGCTGTGGTTATCTTTTTTATTTTTTTTCTGAACTATCTGATCAGAGATTGTCCGGTAAGAGCACTTTATTAGATCATCAGTCAGAGGGTTTTACAAGCACCAAGAGCTATGGGCTCAAATGCAGCACATCAGTTTTAATAGCTGAAGGTCTAATAGTAAACTGCAGATACTGCTGAGAACTTCCCATGCACTGAACTCTTGAAAAAGCACCATCTCTCAAGCTTAAATGCAGCTGCCTCTTTCAATGCTGCAAATGGGTAAATTTGACAAAAAAGCCACCATTAAGACTACATGAAAGGCTCAAGACAACATCCTTTCAATGCTTTGTACTTCAGTAATCAGATGTACTTACTCACCCCCTCCCCCAAACCCGATCAAGAACTATTTCTGAATGGTAGGAAATAATTCCACTTTGTACATCTTTTAGTTAATCAAGACTTTCTATTCAGCAATTTGACCTTTTGTTCAAAACAGGATTATCAGTTTTTTCGCCAGTTACCAAGGGCGACTCGCATGGTGAACATAATTGCAATAATTTGCAAAACACCATGGCAACCCACATTACAACTAGGTAAATACTGGTCTTTTGTGCTACATTGTTATTTTCAGAGATGCTGAAGTCAAAGAACGAATGACAAATGAACACAAAATTTATATTTGCTTTGTCTCAAAAGAGAAGAAAATTGATAACAAGAATTGGGGGGAAACCGACTACAGCTGTAATTTCTAACTTGATTAATTAGGATGGTAACAGTCCTTAACAGTATATTCAACAAACAGCCCTGACTTAGTCTCTCCACCCACCTCTCTCTCTTTCTACACTACTACCACTAACCCCCACCCCAGACAAATTTTTTCAGCTAGGAGAACAAACAACTCCATTTGCTCTTTTCTTCAACTTAATGGAATCCTTAATTACAGAATATTGTTCTCTTGCTCTTCATTACACTGAAAACTGAAAGTGAGAGAGAGAGAGAGGAGGAGGAAGACAGTGCCAAGCAGACAGGGTAGCTACAGTCATCTGCCTTTGCTTTTTTTGTCCACAGCAGACCTAAAGATGAGATGGCATTTTTTTAAGTTCAGTGTTTTCTTTTTTAAATATTAGCAGCTGTTGTACACCAGATAATTAAGTAAACTATTTAGTGCTCAAGTTCTCTCGCTGGCAGCATTAGTGAGACATGAAAGCTTAGGTCAAGTAATGAATAAAATCTAAAATGAGACAGGAAGCAACTGCTTAAAAAAAAAAAATTCTCCCACAATTATCAGATTGGGTCGTTTCTAACAGAATACCTACTGTATTAAAACATTTGTCTATCAATAGTATTATATACTTAATAAACTAATAATTTTTAACTTAACTTGTTTTCTTTATAATTCTAAGGAACATTGTTACAGTATAGGCTTCTATTAAGACTTCAAGAAACCACATTAAAACCAATTATTTCAGAAATATGTTACAAATATAAATAAATAATTTTGCTTAAGAAAAAAACTACTGAAAACAGTCTAATACATGTTACTAATTGACTTCACAATAAATTTGCTATATATTACTGGAGCATGAGTTCCGTGCTGAAACATTTATTGTGCCACGGTGAACTGACTTAACTGACTGGTTGAGACCTTAATTTTCATGATAACATTAAAAAAGACAAGTTATGTCTCTATATAGGCCACATTCTGTCATCAGATGTATGCATATGGTTCCTATAAAATGCAATGGCATCCTTTAGCAACGGATGTTCACATACAGAGTATATGAAAAATACATTAAGCTGCAAGAAGCATGCAATCAGAAGCCAGTGTAATCCTCATTTCAGTTCCCTGTACATACGAATCATGTTTCAATTTACAGTTAAAGGACCACATCTGTATTTCAATTCTCATTAAAGGATTGGATTGCCATTAGGATAAAACAGGCTTGCAAAGCGAGCAAGACTACTGCTACATCCCTACATACTGTGAACCCTGGAGAGTATGTAGTAAAGTGAAAGAAATTAAAACAAAGTGCTAAAGGCAACTGAATCCAGCCCCAGGGAGCCAAAATGCACTACTGCCTCTGCTACACAGATTCGCCATGCTACTGGACAAGTCACTTCCAGTTTACTGAAAGGACTCATAAGTAACAATCCTCTGAGGAATCAGCCTGTTTTCATTGACATTTGAAGATCTACATGGCTGAAGTTTGAGTAGATCCAACTGTAACCTGAAAGCTGCGCTTTGGGCAGTTACACAATACTACACGCTCGGGTCCTTTGCTTCACAAATCAGGCACCCAAACTTACGGACACGTTTGATGTTCATTCTCTTATGCCTCATTTCTCTGAGAAATAAAAATAATAAATTGTCCACTTGCTTTACACAGCTTTTGTAAATGTATTCTTTAATACCCACCTGATCCTACAGTGAAGTATGCCACAGAAAACTCCACGAGAAAAATAAATAATTCTAGGCAAAGTTTCAGAGAGTGCACTTGGTAAAGGGCATCCACTAAGCAATGGAGAGAAGCAAATACAGACTAGCTGCTCATCTAATGAGTGCTGTCCAACCTGTAGGCTGCAATATACTGAAAAAAAGATTGAATGGGATAACATCATACATAAATGACCTGGATTAAACTTAAGTAAGCAGTATTCATTCTAGGATTTTTTTCAACTTTTAAATGTCCAACTCTGCAGTATCAGGATCCATCTTCTGTTTTAAAACAAATAATAATTTCCATATTTCTGCCCATTCTTCTTCAAAATACTGTTTAAAAGAATACACAGATTTTGCTGCTTGAAATAAACAGAATAACTCACAGTAATAGCGGATTTCCACCTTCTCTGCAAACTACACATTTTCCCCACTATTTGTCAATAGCAGAGGCAGGCAAAGACTTAGGAAATTTCTCATATTTTTCTTTTTTTTATTAAACCAATCACATTCAAATATAATTGCTTGATTTTCTTGTCCAAATTTTCACAGGCGATCTTCATCCATGCCTGCCTCCTCACGCTATTTCAAGCCTACCTGCCCAGACAGATGCTTATCCAGCAGATAACCCATTTGAATATTCTGATTCAGCCAATTCCACTCAATTCAGTTTCTTGGCTTTTAGTTTCTTCTACATCCATCCAGGTCCAGCTCCAGCCTCATGTGCCAGTTCTAGTCTCTTCACTCATCTATATTCAATTCTTGCAATCACACTTGGTTTGCGTTTGGTTTATTTTTTTTAATCATGCCAAGCTCCTGCTCCATACCAAAAAATTTTCTCAAAGATTTGTAAAATCACCAAATCTAGATGGATTTTCATAGGATGACAAAAGACAACCAAAAGACAAGAGGAAGGAAGGACAAAATACTTACTCTTCCTCATAGCCAAATGTTAAAGACTTCAAAGCCATAGCACCTGCATTTCAGGTATGGCAAGGTCACCTGAACAACTTTAACACTGCTTTACTGCAATATCATGTGATAAGCAAGTGATTATAATTCAAGAACTTTCATGCCTGTGGGCTTCAATTAAACTGATTTACATTACATCAGATTCTCCCTCCTCAGATGACCACTATTGTGCATAAATGTAGTTGCTTGGTGGACCTCACTAGGCACGTTCATATATCAAGATGTGTACACTTCAGCTGCAACTTCTGGCTTTATAACACTTTGATTTGGAATAATTAAAATATATATGTAGCATATGTAGCATATCAAACATATACTGCCCTACTTAACTGCACCTTAAATAACTCCATTTTCTTCCTGCTACTGTTATTTAATTAAACTGAGCATCAAACAAGACACTCAAAAGTCTCAAAAAACAAGCAAGATACTCAAAAGTCTTAAAAAACCTTTTGGTAAGTGTTCTGAGGTGGTCAGGCTTCCTTCTTAACCTCCCCTCAGTTGCCCAACCATTTCTGCAACTACTTTCAACAACTGCCCACAACTCTTTCCTGCAGTCCTCTTCGGTCTAAAACGTTCCCTTAGATTTGCCCATTCTTTTTGAAAAGAGTGCTCTTGTTCTGCCTCTCCCCAGCCTTGACTTAATTTTACCTTCCCCACTCTACAGTCAGACAGCATAGTTCTTCGCTCATTTAGGAGAGACTGATTTCTTCAGCAGCGTTTGGCACCCAATGCCATATCAATCTCCATGTTAATAACACACATCTTTTGAGGGAAAATCTCCATACATGGCACTGTCCAGACGCAGACCGGAGATCATGACAAGAGTGATCAGAGGGAGATGTAACTTTGAGAGAGAGCTTATAGCCTTTTCTGTTAATAATTACATTTCTCAAGGGCTTATAAATTGGGCGTATCTGCTACTTGCCATGAAGAACAGAAAGCATTCAAAAATCTAGGCTGATCTGCTTGATCTCAAGCACCCAAGTGAAGCCAGAAAGGAACAGCATCTCAGAAGATCTGTTGTGAATCAGGTTAAGATAGAAACAACATGTTTTCCTTAACCTTGAAAAAATTCTAATCCATTTTAGGTTAAAATTTCAGCTATAACTCAGCTTTTGACAGATCTGGCACAGAAAATGGCAAGCCAACACCTAAAATATGGCAATGTTTTAAAACTTTAAAACTTAAGTTTTCAAAACGTAAACCAATGTAATACGTGGTAAAATTTATTAAAAACTGCTTTGAGGCTAATAAAAAAAAATTAGAAGGACAAGGGTTCAGAGAGAATAACAGAAAGTCTTGTTTGGTTTTAAAGTAATAGCAGCCACAGTAGCAGCAGCAAAGAAAATAAAAAGAACCAAGTCAGTGCAATCAATTGGCTGCTGTTGTTGCCAAGCTTCAAACTGAAAGGTGGCATATACACAGCCAACCCCACCCACCCCGGGTATATGGCTAGAAACAAATTACATAAAAAGAGATTATTAAAAATATTTCCAAATGGACTGATGTGAAGCCAGCCAGTACTACTCCTTTACCACAGAAATGGACATGTCCATCTGGAACTGGTTGCATAATTACTTAGGATGAACACGGTCACGTTAAGAATAGGAAAAAGGGCTGCACAAAATTGATCTGTCTGCATTCACAGTGGTCTTGCTTAGAGAAGTTGTAGAAACTCCCTGAACAGCCCGACCTAACATCAAGGTTGGACCTGCTTTGAGTGGAATGGTTGGGCCAGAAGACATCCAGGAGTTTCTTCAACCTAAACTATTCTAGACACCAACTAAAGTAACCACATGGACCTTAAGTAATTGATGAACCTGTGTAAGCATTAAAAAAAAAGCCAAGTCAACAAAAATACAGGCCTGTCACAAACTCATTGAACTAAAAGATCTGAGAATGGGGAAGAGACTGTTTTCTGTTGCTTATACACTGGTGACAGACACAGCAAGCAAAATAAACAGCACATTTGTGTTGCACAGAATTTTTGGTTTTTAAACATAACATTAAAATTTTTCATTTAGTAAATCACATTCAGGAAGAACAAACTGCAGAAAAGCAGCTGGTAAAGTGTGATCCTTCAAATACGCTATCCTTCCTTTTTTAAAAGGCTACCTGCTACTGAGACCTGCAAGGCCCTTAAAGCCAACAGTGCAATACTGAAATTAGTATGGCCCAAGAGAGCTTTCCAACTGCAACCTCTTCAGAGCAGACAGGTTACTTGTTTTCCTGCCAGAAAAATTTTGCTGCTATGGTGTTGCTGCTTTGAGTTTGTGGTTGACGTACATTTTGTCCCAAGTCTCTAGAACTAGTATTTTCTAAAATCTGGAGAGAATACTTAATAAAAAAAATTATATGTCTGAAACAAATTCTGAATTTCATTATGACAAGATAAAGAAAATTAAGTTACTGGAGTAGAAGACTGCGACTACTTAGCAACCAGTACTATGACCTGATTATATTTTATATGGGTAAAAGAACAGTTCCAATCAACTTGAAAATCCTTTTTCTTAAGGCAACGAAAATTACAAGCAAATTTTAACTTGGTAGAATGTGTAAAACAGATGTATAAGAAATGGAGACAGAAAGCAGACAGCTGCTGACATAAATCAAAAGTTTTCTGAAGTAGAACACTAATAAGAAAAATTAAGACAAATATTAACTAAGAATATAGAACCAAGTCAATAATGTAATGAAAAACCCAAAATTGTTTACAGCACAAAAAACCAGAACTATAACTTTTTCCTGTATTTTGGAAAAGCACAGTAATAGTCTAGTAGCAAATAAAGATGAAGAACTATATTTTGGGTTGTTAGCAATACAATACTTAATAGGCCTTCAAATTTCAGCTTATTCCTGTGACAAATGCTTGAACTTAAATAGTTCTACTACAGCTAAAAAGATCTGCTACTTGCTAGACTTCCCAATGCTTGAAGCTACATAAAAAGACTGAGACTCACATATCTACCAAAATGCTAATTTTCCTTGAAATAGTTACACAAGCAAACCAGAATGATCCATGTAATCATCGGTATGCATCAGTCTAACATTAACCTGAGGAAAAACAACAGAAATACTGATAGGGACTTTAAGCGATCAAGAATTTAAGAACAGGAATGTAATTAATATTAGTCAATATGTTTTCATACAGAACAGCCTCAACCCAATATGACAGTTCATTTTTTCATAAGATTACACCTTTGGCTGATAAAGGCAGACGTACTATAACTAGTCTCTTGAATGGTGTTTGATTTACTTCCAAAGGACACTGCAATAGAATTAGCATTGCACAGTGTTAATAAAGTACATGTGAAATGGATTAAGAAGTGCAAAGTTGAAGCATCTCAAAAAAATCAATTGTCCACGAGACACAAAGTGATGACAGTCAAGTAAGCATTTGTCAATATGGGATACAGAGGGATTCTGGTGATGTATCACAAAGAAAACGTTATACTCTCAGTCTTCAACATTTACATCAGTTATTAGTAGAAGAGACAAATCAATTCAGATAAAATCTACAGATGACAAAAGCAGAACAGCAAATAATGATAAGCAGGAGGAAATTGGTTTGGTAAACTGTGCTCATTCGAAACAAAATACATGTTAGTACAGCGAAACAAAAATGACACACTGGGAACAAAGACTACAGTTCAAACCTACAGAATGAGGATACTGTATGCCAGAAATTATCAGCTGAAAAGAAGTCATGGTAGATAAATTATTCAACATAAGCCTTAAAGGCAGATATAACAAGATGTGGAGATTCAATACTGAAGAACTGTGTATGAGTACTGAGGTGAATTTCTTCAAAGGTATTGGTGAGAATGATACCGGAGCAACAGACCTTTAAGAGCAGTCTCTTACCGTCAAAAAAGAAGACAGAGTTGACTTGATCAGAATGTGTAAGTATATTCATGGGAGAAAAGTGTAAGCAACACAGGGTACTTAAATCTAGGGAAGAAAGGGGTAATATGAGCCAGTGGTTGGAAAAACTTGGTGGGTTGAAAACTGGCTCAACATCTGGGCCCAGAGGGCGGTGATCAGTGGAGCAAAGTCTAGTTGGAGGCTAGTAGCAGTGTAGCCCGGGGGTCCAGTCCTGTTCAACATCATTAGTGTTCTGGATGACAGGGCAGAGTGTACCCTCAGCAAGTCCGCTGATGACACAAAACCGGTGGATACCAAGTTGAACATGAGTCAGCAACATGCCATCATGGCAGAGAAGGTCAATGGCATCCTGGGCTGCATGAGGCTGAGTGTTGCCAGCAAGTCAAGGGAACTGATCCTTTTCCTCTCCTCAGTAACAAGGTGGGAAGTGATAAGATCCATCTGCCAAAGCAGAAGAATAGCATCTTTTCCATCAGGCTTGCCAACCTAGTGAGGAGGACTTTAAGCTAGGTCTTTTGGGGATGGTGACCAAAGCCTGGGGAGAAGTCACAGTTCAAAGAGCAGTGGGGAAACACCCAGGAGACTGCATGATGGGCAAGGTCCCACATTCCCCTTGAAGACAGCACAACTGAGAGCACATCTCAAATGCCTCTACACAAAGACATGCAGCACAGGGAACAAGCAAGAGGAATTAGAAGTCCATGCACAGGCTTAGAAAACTATGACCTCACTGTGACTGCAAAGTTGAGGCACGTGGGACAGTGCATGATGGACAGCTACAAGATCTTCAGGAGGGCCAGGCCAAGGATATGAGGAAAAACATGGCTGGACAAGGTCCTGAGCAATGCTGAAGCTGGATTTAACTTCAAAAAGTCATCCTTGAAGAACTGGACCAGGCCTCATTTTGAGGCCCCTTTCACCCTAAATCTCTCTATGGTTCTATGATAATTTTGTTTGGAATTTATTTTAGATGTGGAGAGGATGCAAGCCATGAATTTTTGTTTTGATGAAAAATAAGCTAGATGCTAAAACAAATGAATGGGTGGCCATATTGGTTAGTTGAGGTTGGTATCAGCAAAAACCCCAGTGTAATTCCCAATGTTTATCCAATTCTCCACAGTCTTCAAAACTGACTATAATTCACGCTGAAGTAGTCAGAGCTACTTGATGGTTAAAAAAAAAACCTCAGGAGGGCCCTAGGGGATTAATGTCAATGAATGTTATTTGATTATGGCATTTTCCCCTGTAGAAGTTCAGTGCTGATGAATTCTCAGTGACCAGCTGCAGGACAGTAGTATATGCTGCCTGAAAAACACTGTATCCAGTCCTAAGAATGGTGTCCACCATTTTGAGATATTAACTTATGACTATTAACATCACAGATTGGAACTAACAGGAGTTAATGCATGACACACTGAATGATGGCAGAACTATCTAAGGGAGAAACAAAGTTGATTAATATAACCAAAACAGTACACAAGTTTCAGACATTTGCACCTGGAAGAAACGAAACCAAAACATTAAGGCTTCATATGACAGATGAAGTCTTTCCTGGGACATGTTCATTTATTAAAAGAAAACATCATCCAGTCCATCATAGGCATGTACCACTAGGGGTTATGGTTGGGAAGGTGAAAAAAAAAAAACCAAACACCCCCCACGACTGCAGATCATTCCTCTTTTGCCTCTCCTATCCCACCCCGTATTATCAGCAGCAAACCCTTTGGGCTGGTTGGCATCATTTTGTTTACAGATGTAAAGCAGGGGACCATGGAGAAGGTTTTGGTAGAACCTTTCTTCTCATCCTGCATGATGAGAAATATGCAAGATCAAAGTTCACCTTAGGCCAATACAGTTGCTTAAGTACTACAGGAAAAGTCTGCTACACCATTCATATAAGCTGATGTATGACTCAAGGAAGACCATTATCTTTAGAAAGAGTAATCTGCAGCAAAATGCAGACATCAACAACAATCCCGTATCATCCAGTATTTTTACCCAGAATAATTACCTTGACTTCTCTGATTAGTTACCTCTGATCTTTATGACTTAAATCTTTCTTTCCTCAAACACCCATCTTAAACTGGGCACATCTGTTCTAAGCCAAGAATTTCTATAACATGTGACAATATTTTCATTCATATTACAGTGATTTGAAGGGGTTTTTTTTTCCTTTTAAATTAGCCTTAGCACAACCCAGGCATTTTTACCTTATCAAAACTCAAGAAGACAGCAACAGAGACAAATGAGAGAGGCCAGAGCATGGGAAAGGTGGGCAAGAAAATTAAAAGCAAACACTAGGAGCAATTCAGATTATTTAGTCTATATTTTCAGGAAAAAAAAAATTCCAGTTGTTTCCCAGATTCCAGATACGTAAGTAATGTGTATATAGAGAGAGACATATGCGACACACATACACACATATATATAGATAAAATTTCCTTTTTTGCATTTCCCTCAACTGAAATTCAAGTCAGATCACACATCCATATAAAAACAAAATTTCTGAGATTTTAAGCTGATACTCCAAATAGTTTTGTTTCTTTTTTTTTTCCCCTCTGGTTTTGAGGTTTTTTTTTTAATGGAATAATGATCACACACACAGATAATGTACTGGTATGGGCACTCAAGAAGTCTGTGGCTCCTCAAAAAAATCAGAGACTTAAATCTTCTCGTGTAATATGTGGAGAACACTTTATGTATATTTTAGAAACATCTAAAGAAATATACTAACCTAATAGGCTCTCTCAGTTACTATGGTAATAAGCATTAAAAGCGTATAAACATGTAAAAGGTGTTTTTACTTCATATTGGTATTAATCTATTCTCCTATGTTATAAAACACATGAAAAAACAGAAACTGAAGGAATAAGCTAAGATTCTAATATTGAATGTGACTTCTTACAAGAAACATTTTGGAGACAACAAACAATTTTCCATTTTGCTGTGAAGTTACTGATTTTTAAGGCAGAAACTTCATATAAACCATGCCTGAGAAACGTCATTCTGGGCAGACAGCATATTAAAATATTATGGAACTAGCAAAACCAGGAGATGTAATATCCACATTATTACAAAGATCTTGGTCTAACTGGCAAATACGACAGTTAAAAAGTTCCCTGACAGTAGTACTTACAACGACAACACAATCATCCCTAAATATAATTACTAATTAAACACAGAAAAACACATTTTGAGATGAAAGGACCCCAGAAAATAGAAAACATGGATGTTTCAACCTTCAGATCACTCCTGCGAAGGGATCTGCTGGCCTCTGTATTCCTGTGAAGTGCAGTGAATCCAAAGGTAAGGTCACCCCTGTGCTAGTATATGTCACTGGGAGACTAGTCCTTTATTTGCCACCAAGGTAAATTTACCCAGAGTTTTCATCTCCTGCCTGGGAATCCAAAGCTTTTTCTTTTTTTTTTTTTTTCTTCTTCCCCCCCTCCCCCCCCAAGCTAAAAATCAGAATGCATTTACTCTACAACTCTGTCAACCATTTTAAAAACAGCAGCAAAACACAAAAAGCAGAGCCCCAATTATGTATAAAAACTTTGAATACTTCTTCCCAAAAGAAAGATGGCACACTTAGGAGTTTTACTAGACTCTCCAGTCTTATATAATGAACTATTCAATTTGATTTTATTTTCTATCCTGTTTTAAGAGATTAAAACTGTGCTGCACAATTTCCTAATGAAATAATTTTGTCTCTCCCCTCTATTTGCATGAAGAGAACATTGAGGACAAAAATTGCAAGATGACAAAATCTTAATATGTAGTTTGGTAAAGTTCTAGTCAGTCTCTGAACAACACGTTTATCTATCCAGTAAAGCTTGTGTTAATGCGATGTAAGAGTTTGGCAAATTCAACTCTAATGGAGCATAAAAGTGCTTTTGCTTGAAAGTGAGATCATTTTTAAAAATTCAAAGCATGATCACTTTTTCCTTTTTTTTTTTTCAGGAACAATCTGATACAGGCAGCAAAGCTTAAATAAACTAGAAACATTTCAAATGATCCATAAAGGATTAATAAGCACTGCAGGAAGTCCTATAGGCTCAGTGTATACATTTTCCATCTTTTTCTCCTGCGACAGGCATGACATGAAATTCTAAACAGAACTCAAGTTTCAAAGTCACTGAATGTTAAGGTCTGTGGCTCTGATACTAGGGTAGAGTGGGGTCACCATCTTGGAATATTTAATTTAAATAGATAACAAAATATTGATTTTATTAGCATAATAAAGCCCCCAAATTATGGCCCTTCACAGTTTTTTTTTTTTTTTTTTTACTCACAAATAGACGAATGGACAAAAGAAAGGCAAAAGGGGTAGTAGTAAGCTACAGGCCACTAATATAACAAGAACAAAATGACAGCTATTATTTTGGCAGAGATAATCTATGCTGAAACACAAAACACACACGCACACAATTTCTTTCAATACAATTTTCTTGTCTTCCCACTGACTTCTATGATTACCACAGAAAGCAGGGTTCTAAACACATTTCTCAATTGAATCTTCAATCAATAACGGTAAAAATTTGAGAAGGGAGATATGGAAAAACATATTATAGCATTAGTGTTTGCAAAAACAGACTTAACATCAATATGCATAAAGGTTGAAGGGGAACAAAATAAAATAAACATACATAAGTAACAATTCACCATATACCTTTACGTTACTGACATTAATAAAAGAAGTCCACTCAAGCTCCAAAATCCAACCAGTAGCAGAAACTGCCCCAACCCTGCTCCAAGTGATCAAATTATGTAGTCATACTTTCTTTTGTTTATAGTCCCACAGTTGTAAAAGAATAATTCTGAACTACCAAATGGTATTCAGGGGATACCATGAATATATATGTACCTATATATTCATAGGTACTTTTTAAAGAGTGAAAAGAGTGATCATTTAAACAATTTGCAGAAAGTAACAAAACTAAGCTAAACAGAGTCTACCTACTGGTATAAGTTTCACGTTATAAAAGAGAAATTTTAGAAAAGTAAAAATAAGATGCCTGCAAAATCCCAAAACAAAACTTCTGGGATCTCAGATGGAGGTCAGCTTGACCCAAACTCACTCAATTTGCTAGCAAGAATCCAGACTTACTTTTAACACTGACGTAGGAGAAAAGAAAAATAATTCATATCAGAATTGAGAGCTCCTCATGTTGGAAGATGGAAAAGTTTAGCCTCTGCTAAGCTTATAAAGCTGTTTACCACCCAGGCTTTCTGTTCAGAGCCAAAACAATCAACAGTAGAAACTGTTTAGGTGACAGTTGCATACAAATTGGAAGAAGTTCTGAATCTTTCCTATTTTCCACTCTTGTAAGAAATGCAAGAGACAAATATAGAGTTATAAAAGAGCATAAATATAAAAAAACCAGCACAGATAATATTGGTCATATTGGGAAGGGGGGGGAGGGAGGAAAGATGTGAGAATGATAAATGTTAGCTCACAGTGAGAGGCTGACGCTGAAAGGAAAAAATTATGCTAAAATAATACACTAATCAAAAGGAAAAGTGAATGAGAAGAAAGAAGCAGAGGAAAAAAATGAACAAAGGACTAAAAGTAGTCATTTCTCTGTATAAAGGCAGCAGAGAAGCCTTGCTTGAAATGCTGTCTACAATCCTGGGCACATCACTAAACCCAAGATAAAAGAAACCAATGCAAAGAACAGCAACAAAACCATCTCTATAAATATAATTAAAAAAAAAGGTATGATACAATATATTTTCCAGTGGTTATAAACATACTAGATACAGTGAAATAACATCACTTTCTATTAACTTTTGAAAGTAAAGAGCAGCAGCCTGAGACAGGCCACAAGCATGTTATAAAAAGTAAATATATGTATCACAAAAAAGGTAAATCTTGACTAGTTGAAAGATCTTTATTACAAATTCTCAGGATTAATAGAAGTTGATATGTGTTTAATACAGTAGCTGCCATAAGTTTGATCATCTGAAGAGTTAAAAACAATCTACATTAATCAATTGTATGCATGAATATTGAGAAACATAGAAGATGAAAAGAATTTTGATAAATAGCTACAGCCTTTGTCTACTCATCAAAACCACAGTTCACATCAGTGAACATCAGTGCCTGCCGATACTTAGATTTGCCACCACTATCATGGCAAAAGAGGAATAAAACAAGTGTAAAAGACAGTCAATGAAAACAGAAGTTGACAAAAGTAAGCCTAGAAATGTGGGCAATGAAGTATACAGGTTATAAACTTGTTTTGTTTAACTAACTTTGCAATTCAAAAGAGAATTTCAGTGAAGCTGACAAAATGACAAAACCACAGCAGTGAAAACCAGAAATATTTTAAACACTATCAAATAGCCTTTGGAACCCTTTGCCACAAAGTGTCAAAAAGAAGCTGTATCTGCAGTAGACTTGTACAGTCATACAAGTGAAAACACTTGGGAGTTTTATCAAAAAAGTCGGCCAGTAACTAGGAACTTGCAGCTCCCACAAAAAGTTTTACTGAAAAAAAATCTGTCTTTGAGGGAGTTCCTTAAATCATTAAGCATCCAGCTAATGTCACAGACCAATACCACAGTGGGCAAATCCCTTTATTAAATAAAACTCTTTTGTTCATAGGTTAATACTTAATCAGTCTATGCTTTTGAGCTGCAATGACCTAACAAGCATAAAAGACAGAACGTTTTTCTCAGTATTTAAACTGAATTTGAGTATTTGATTCCTCATGAGGTTTAAGCTTGCTTTGTCTTCAGAATGTGTTATTTTATCATTTATAGAAAGCAAGCAAGTGGTACTGCTGAAAGAAAGTAAATGCTGCTGTACAGTTTGCAACAGGAGAGGACTGTCCTTACAAAACCAGAGAAAAATTTCAGGCAAACCAACAAAATGCATTATAGATAGGTTTTTCTACCTGCAACCTCCCTCACCATTCCTGTCCAAATTAATTGTTTGTTCATACAACTTTACAACCCAACATAATAGTATCTAACTAGCCAAGAAAGTAAATTTCTATTTGCTAATTTTGTTTAATTTCATTTAACAATGGAACCTCATATTTCCCAATTCAGCCTTGTTTCTCCTTTCCTGCAAATTCCTCTGTCTTACAGCCATATGATAAAGCACTTACAGTGGACCAAAAGAGACAAGAGAAAAGAGACAGCTAAGTTCAAAAGATATGTGGATTAGGGTGACGGAAGGGGCAACAGAATGAAGATAGGACAGACTGAGCACTTCTAAAAAATTAAGAAAGTTTCAAAGGATAACTACGAAACAGAAAAAAATGGCCTTTCTCTGTCACCCTTGTATAACTTTTTTCCTTTCTCATAAGGTATCTGTTAATTAATTTATTAACTTATTCAGTGAATGAATGCTAATGAATTTATTGAATTTTTACTCTGGAACTTTCATACATGACTGTTGAATGTACTTTCATTTTTCAGAAACAGTACCGTTCCCACTACTCAGAAATAATTAGTAAGCAATTACAGAGGTGAGGTAGAAGAAAGATGAGAGAAAATAATGTCTTTTGTTTTTTCTAATAGCTGGTCAATTTGGCTGTTTCATATAACCAAAAAGGCACAAATGTTAGGTGTTCAGAGCAGAAACGTGTTTTACCAAAGGCTTTATTAACAATTAATAATCATTACATAGTGGCTTGTTTATCTGACCTTGTATAAATTTAGCAGCCTTGTAAATAGACCCATATTTTGCATATTTGTATATTTCCATGCATAGGATTTGAGTCATTCATTTATCCATTAAAATTTGCTTGACAGACATAGATGGATAATCAGGGTACAATTTGTATTTACTGGATTATAGAAAATTACCCAAACTGTTAAGTTCAAGGAAAGCGCATTCTTGTCTTTCTCTTGTGAAAGAATGTTAAAGGAACTATATATCCGAGGACGGCCTCAATGCTCTCTGAAGAAGTAGCAGAGCTTTTATAATCTGATAGCTTTAACACAACTTCGCTGTATAAAAATGGTTTCTGGGTTAAAAAAGAACAACCTATTAGAAAGAAACAACAACTAATGTCTACATTTTCCTTCAGGCAATGCAACAAAGTAATTCTTGAGTAAGAAACACCTCCTATGAAAGCTAACATCTGAGTATTAAGCACAACTTCAGTGAAGTAGGTGTCTTGTACTCTGGAAACTGGGGAAGATTTTTCTCCCATTTAATTACTTTCCAGTAACTTCCTAACTTTCTGAGCCATTGGAAGAATTATTTTCCTGATCAGAAGAAAAGTCTTAAAATTAAAACTTTTTAAGCATTAGCCATAATAATGAAATACTATTATTAGATATCCTTAAAAGTTTGAGAACAAGGTCGATTATTAGGCAGCTCAGTATACACAATTTTGCCCCAGAAAAAATATGTGGGTATGTGGAGACAGCAGTTATTGTTGATACACACCTCTAGAAACAGAAAGGTATGGAAGATCTCCAGTGAGCATTCAGTATGGAAAGCAACAATACAGAACAGAATGGGGAGTAAAGGAATTTGTTGACCTCTGTGAAAGACGACAGGAGAAATTAAAGGAAAAAAAAGGGAGAAAAGGCCACAAGTATTGTCAAGGTGTTCTGCTGTCTCATAAAGGTGAGACAGCCTTGTTCAACTAGACAAATATTTTACAGGTTTCTTCTAAACAAACTGATAGACTTTTACGCAAAAAGTCATCAGACATACTCATTAAATGTGTAACACTTTTACATTATTTAACAACTACTACAACCCAAAGGGAGCCTTGGCGCAGCTTATTTCCTAACTCATGTAGCTGATATGTCAGAAAAAGCCATCTCTTTCCTCTATAAGTCCACAGCTTGCAGTATATTTTTGTTCTTTTAGCATCAAAAGTCAAATCTTCAAAATAATAAAACAGTGGCAAGGAAGTGAAGCATAATTTTTTTTTAACCCCCTAAGTTGAGATTACTGTTTTGGCACCCCTTTTAAGATCACCTGTAAAAAAGTATATGAAGTATCTGCCTAGTAGCTAAAGTGAAAGTAATGTATTAGTAAAACACTAAAAGATAGTCCAATAGCTGCCTCCTGTGGCAGCAGCCCCCTGCCCTTTTTTCCCCTGATCAACTGGACAGTTAGCTGTAGACTCAATTTTCTGTGGCCAAATAAACTGCAATGTAGTGATTCACTCACCTAACTTAAGTATTTACATTTTTTCCTGCCAAAAGCCTTGAGGGAGAAGGGAAGAAAAGAATACCCAAAACCACCCTCTTTCCTAAACTAGGAAATCTTAATTTAAATCTTAATAATCTTAACTCAGGTTTTAACTGCTCTCATGACATAACTGAAAGTATAAAATGTTCAAGTAGAGCAATAACATGAGATCAAAAAGGCACCTTTCAGAGTTCTGAGGCTCATTCATCCATTGCCCTGCCTAGTGAGTGAAAGATTCGACACTTTTTGTGATCCTCATCTCTTTACTGGAAGTGAACAGATTAGTCCCCAAGCTAACACTGTCATCTCATTCCAGTACATTTTTGTGTTCAGTGCTCTTTTCACAAGGACAACTCTAACAGAAGCTGGAAAAGCTTAGTACCAGGAGAAAATACATCTCTGGTGCACTGTGATTTCAGTCTTGATATTTTGGTGCCCCAGAAAGCTTGTCTGCTCCATCAGTACTGTATCCCAACCCTTTTGCAGGCTGAACGAGGAAACACACAGGTAGGGCCAGTTTTGCCTCCATTCCAGAAATCTGAGTGAAAGCCAACAGGGAAGACTTTATTTTCTCTGGGGAGGAGTGATGTTATATTAAGTACTTATTATTTGAGGGTATGTATTATTCCAGGTAATGTTTATTTTCATTCAGACCACTGGTGGAGATCATTGAAGATTAATACCAGCAACTGAAATTATTTCATATGCCATCATCTAAATTTTGTAAATGCCAGAAGTTATAGGAACTGCCCAAACATGGATAGATATTTAGCCTTAATGCTTCCAGCACCAAGACTAGATTCTTGAAGTGCTTTGTATGCTGGCAGATTTCTCGTTCCTCAGTTTTTGGCAGACAGTCCTCAAGCGAGGGGCAAAACAGAGGGCACACTTTTAAAGGTTATCATGTTTCTAACCACTAGGAACGACATTTTCCAAACATCTGCTCCATCCCCTTCTATAAGCGGAACAATGCTCCAGCATACCAGTTCCAAAGATGAAGAGTGTCCTAAGAGTCCAAAACACTTAAGAGACACAAAAAGCAAAACTCCTTAGTTAATAGTGCTATTCAAACATAGTTGGAATGTCCTAAAAACAACCAATGAAGTCTGCTAGAAGAATTAATCTGAAGAAACTAACACAGACAGTGGGAGAGGTCTATCTTGCATTTTCTTTCACTAACCTGTTCATTTTAAGGATGTCATGCTGCCCTTGGTTTTCACTCTGAAGGTCTTTCCTACTGAAACAGTTTTTAACAGTCTCCTAGCACTGCATCATGTTTGATCCCTTCCAGGCAGTTTAGTGTCTCACCACTAGAGGATAAAGAGAAAGTGAAAAATTTGTAGCGCAGGTTACCTGCAATTAAGAGGAGAGTGGACAGAAGGGGAGGGAAAAAGATCTGTCTAGGTGACTTTTTTCTGCAAAAAGAACTGGCCTGTACTCACACCAACTCAATATGAGAGACTAAGCCTTGGTATGATGCTGGCTTCTCATCCATAGATCTGTGTCTAGAAAGGCACCAGTTTATTTTATATAGAAATTAAATGTACTTCTCATTATGAAAGCTTGTAATTGCTCCTAGACAATTTTCCTTATTTTCACTACAATCTCAGATGGTCTTCAAATAGATATTTGCTACTCAAGCTTTTTTCTGAATGACACCTGATTACTGAGTGGCATCTTGCCACTAGCCTCATGAAGCCCTTCACAAACAGACTCAGCAGAAAATATTGAAAATAAAACTTAGAGTAATCCCTGACCATTTCTTGGCAGATAATACAGGCTTAGTTAATTCTAAGTCCTTAAGATGCCTGACTCACTCTTGTTGGGAAGTGTCCAAAGACAAGCCAGATCATACAGAATTTTAATTATGAATTCCCTACAAGGTAGTCAGCCTCTTTCACTTAAGGGATTGGGGAGGGAGCAGGGGTGTTCAATCCTAAAGCCACCTTAGGTTTAATCAGCCAGGAAACTCTCTCAAGGACTATATCACAATTCAGTTTACTCCATTATTGCTACTTCACTGATTGGGTTAAAAAAATTTTTTTAACAAAAATCTAACAAGGTGATCCCCAAAAGATGCCCTATTAAAGGAACAAAACAGTATAAATGCTGATCGCTTATACACAGATTTCTGAGAGAGAGTGGTAGAAAGCAGCAGGAGGGAGGTGGAATTTGATTGATTAATTTCCTCCTTCAAGCAAGCATAAAACCCACATGTAAATACTAAAGAATAGTGTGAAAAAGTATCACCAACACTGCATGAACTACTGGAAGACAACCTGGTATTTCTAGATAGCTATATTAATCTTAATGCCATTATTCATACAGACTTACACACATGCACACATACATAAAAAGAGAAATTCTACTAAGTTCAAATTCTACATTCCATCTTTGCACTCGATAGGTGTCATATGAATGGGTAGCTTGGTACCTGCTAGTTCTATTGCAAGACCATCCAGCATGAATTGCCTCAGCATGAGAAAATACATGTGTTATCCAATAAAAATTATTACAGTAATTACAAAATTCTTGCAGAAATCTAATGTCATATTCTGCAACAGAATTGAGCATATGCCATTTTGTGTCTTTGTATTTTGGGGGGTAAAGGGGGTTCTCTGTTTTTAAACAAACCTGGCCCCTTTGTAGCATAGTCGAATGTTGCTTTGGATATTAAATTGAGAATTTATCTTAAATGGAAACAAACAACTTCGCTAAAAATTAGACATTTATGACTTGCAAATTACAGATACTAATTATTTTCAGTATATACAATTATGATATTCTCAAGAGGTATTAATTTTGGGACAGATGTGCTTTCATCATGTAATTTGGAAATTAAGTTACACTCTCACGTATGGGAACTCAGAAGTCTGAATTTGTGTAAAGATAGGATTGATAGAGAGGAATTTTGTCTTGCTAATTTTCTCTCTCTCTCTCTCTCCCCCTTCTCTCTCTGATGAGAGTGTGGCCAGCAATCCTCACAGCTGGGTTGCCTTGCACTCAAAGGAATGGGGGCTGACTGCAGAGTTGATGAGGATACACTTCCACTTGACTCCACCTCCTATTTTGTCCTTTCAGATAATTCTTCCAAATCTAGTAACTTCTAAAAATTTAAACAGTAATTACAACACACCAACTGTAAAAAAATGCACAAAGCTAAATGATTCACCTCCATTAGAGAGTGCAGAAATTGCGTTGCTAACGCAAACATCATAAAAAAGACATTAAAAATACACATAATCCAAACTGAAGGCATTAATACAGAAAATTCCATCAAATGAGGGGAAAAGGAAGAATATCACTACACTGACCATATCTTCATTAGCAAAGGAAGACATATTATTACAAAAATTTTCTCCAAGATGTGCATGCCTATAATCTTCAAAGACAGGGTGTGACAAGCGATAAAGAAAAAAAGAACACAAGAAAAATGCCAGTTAAATAAAGCTCTAGGATGATATTGTTGGTGAGTGGGTGTATTAAAGAAATCCATTTGGGATTTCATACTTTCTTGTTTTCAAGTTTTGAACTGTAGCCACAAATACAGAAAGGAAAAAGACAAGGCAAAAAAGAAGTACTGCTTTCTGGTCCAGTATAAAAAACAAACCCATCTTCACACATCAACATTTCATTTATATGGTTCCATAGGAGGGTAAGGGTAAAGACACAAGACATTCAGAGTAGCTGCTACAAATCTGAAACGGAGTTTTTTAGTTTTAGGTGGAATGAGTTCAGTCACTGCATAAACATTTCTCTCTGGAGATCTTTACCGCTAGCCATGGATTTTTATGCCTCTCTTGCAGATGCCACTTACAAAGATAATGATTTTGTTCAGGAGAAAAGGAGAACATCTACTTGTCAAATTCTGCAAAGCCTTAATTTTCATGTAGAAAGCTGGTATACCTTTGGAATACCTCAGAAATGTTTCTCATACATTTGTGGATTCAAAGCCTAATGCAGTCTACCAGGCTGAAGATACTTGGATAGCTGAAACTATTCAGATGATAGAAAGTGAACAAGACTGTCATTTAGCTGCTGTAACAGTTTTAGCAGGACTATACAGCTTTTGTTTTGCCCTTTCCCACCCCCCCCCCCCCCCCTTATAGGATGCTGCAGCTGTAGGCAGGCTGAAAAGACAATAATCTTCAGCACGGCATGGAAATAGGGAGGGAAGGTTCATCTTTAGCAATAAAAGGTCTTTTTTAAAACCATGTGCCATCGCAGAACACAGGGGACTAAAGCACAGGCAGAGTTGCCAATTCACCAGGCTCAATATGAAAAAAAGACAGCACAAAACCCCCACATGTTCATATGAATAAAGTAAGAGAATAACTAATGTTCAGTAAAAAATGAAGTCTACCAGTCAATACCATTTAATGAAAAAACAGATGAAGACAAATCTAGCCAACCTGACAAGCTTCAAGGACTCTTTAGAGAGACCTACACATAGGATCCTACATATGGGCCAACATCTCTTTTGGAGCACAGCTTTACTATCTGACTACACATTGGAATAAGGTATTGCACTGCAATCTCCCAAAGCAGGCATACAAAGCCTACTTAATGCCCGGGGATTAAAAAAAAAAAAAAAAAAAAAAAAATCCACTTGCATATATCCACTAAAGGAAATAATGGCACTCTGTAGAAAACAGAGACTGCGTAGCACTCACAAGATCTTGATTTCTGAACAAGATACAGTGAAGCAAATGCAAAACCCTTTTATGAAGCCATGTCTAATGTAATGCTATTTTGCCATTTCTTCCTGCAGATGGGAACATTCTCACTTAAAATAAAGTAACATCTTGTTTGAATCCCAGATGATGCAAAACTTCACTGACTCTTGCAACTGTTTCTCTTAAACAAACCTGTAGAAGTATAGGTTTCATAAGTCAAGAGGAGAAACAAATGTCAACAATAACATAGCACAGGCTGCTAGAATTGACCCTGGTGGCTCCTAGGACATATGAAATCTTACAGACAATTTGTTGCTTTATCTCTGGTACTGCTTAGATTTCTCTTGGCCACTGTAAAAGAAAAATTAGTAATTCCCTAGAAGTGTCATTCAGCTAGGGGTTTGCCTTCCCCATCCCTAGGTACATGAATGAAGACACAGAGGCAGAGAAGTTTAGTTAAATAGGGCTGCCCAGACTGATTGCTCTGTGTTTTTTTCACATATATGACTCACTTCCAGGAACCAAGTTGAAAGGTCTGAACTACCCATATGATCTGTTCGATCCCTGAATGCTTATGCAGTCATTAATTTTCTCTTGCTGCACCAAATACTAAATAACATCAAGAACTAAAGAGCTGTTTAAAGAAGTTGAATATATGTTTTTGAAATACTCTTCTAACTACAGAGATTCTATATGATGAGATTTTGAATACTGGAATCATTTCTGTTGAGGAACATCTTATTTAATCTTTCTAAAAGTATTTTACCAAGAAACAGAGCAATGACTAAACATTACTGGAAATATTTTTGACAATTTTAACTGCTTTGAATCCAAAAATGAAAATAATTCTTTTAACATCTAAGGGTAAGAAAAAATAAACACCTGCAAGACCCATTCCCACTATGCCAAGGAAAAGCATGCTGAGGAAAACATAGATGAAGTTTTTCATGTACGCCCTCTGTTGCCACCCAAGCTGCATGACTTTCTTTTTCAATAATCTTCAGGAATGTGGACTATGAAAGGCAGTATCAAACAAAAATGCTTACAAAACAAGGCAACTGCATAAAAAAAATCTTGTAGTTTCACAAATCCTACAGAATTTATTTTAAGCCTTCTTTTAATGTTCATGAGAAAGACTAAGAAACTTTAGGATAGGTACTTTAGATTTCTTCTAATTATTATAAAACATTCCATATTTTGTTCTTTTATATTGCCCAATCAACTCTGAATTACCACAGATGGACCCACTTTAGTTTTTTTTAAAAAAGGCTTAAAGCAAGTAATTTTCACTTCCTAAAAGTCAGTGCTGGACCATGGATTTCTATATTATTAATGACTTCTATGAAAACATTTCTGATAACCACATCATTTTCAGGTCACAAGCGTCAAACAAAGTTACCCTTGTGAAAATGACCATGTCCAGTGAAAACGTGGTCTCTTCAGCTTCAGATTTTAACTTTGGTTCTCCTGAGTGATGCAAGGTGTTTGAGCGCTGTAAGCATTGCTATTTATGCATACACCAACCAGCATCAAGTATTCAAGGCCAACAGACCTTGTTGACTCATGTAATCTCCTAACAAACTGGTTATAATGTGCTCTCTATTAAAAGTTTCTGTGGAACAATACAGACTTAATCTGGTCTGATATTTCAATAATTTGTTGTTCTAAGATATTATAGTTTAAGGCATTAACTGTATCAAAATTCCATGAGAACCAGTGGTTTTAAAACTTACTTTAAGCCTTAATTAGTTTAGCTGGACTTCTGCTTCTTGCAACGTCTCTAATTAGAGTGGGATCCTTTTCCATCAAAAATTTAAATTGAACATAACAAAAACCTAAACAGATTTAAAATGGCATGCTCTAAAACTACTGTAAAAAGAAGATGAACACTGATCCTTTCAAGACCAGTCATTTGTCACAAATCCTCTTGTGACTCATTTGTTATTAACATAGTCTCAGAAGCAGCAAATCCTACAAAGCTATATAGCATCCACAGCACTTCTGTCAATCTAAGGTATCCAAAGGAGGACACGTTTGCTCACTCTCTCTCCAAGTAGCTTGCTCAGGCACTATTTAGTAATGCAGTTGTAGCAGACCTCTACATAGGCTGCACAGATTTGCCCAAGATTTTAAATTCTTGGCTACAGAATCTTGTAACTTCTCAATCTCACCCTCAACCCGAGGGTGACAGAGCACTGGAACAGGCTGCCCAGAGAGGTTGTGGAGTCTCCTTCTCTGGAGACCTTCAAAGCCTGACTGGACACGTTCCTGTGCAACCTGCCCTAGGTGATCCTGCCTTGGCAGGGGGGTTGGACCAGGTGATCTTCAGAGGTCCCTTCCAACCCCTACCATTCTGTGATAACATATACTGGTAACATCAAAGCTACATACTTGGTAGTCAGTTTAAAGCCCGATCAGATACACAGAACTGCAACCATAACTCAATAGTGCAGCACAAACGCGCTCACCAGGTATTGCCAAAATTTGTCATTGCTTCACCTGGGGCAACAGATCAGTTCCAACAGAGTACCTTCAAAGACAGTGCTTTCTGTAATCCTCTGAAGACAGTACCATCTTGTTATTAGAAGAGTGATTCAATCACCTAGGTGAACATTACACACTTGGTGGCAATCATAACCATGACCACATTTACCTCTGGGCACACTTCCCGTAACATGATCTTCACAATACTGCCATTTATAAGCCTAAGCAGACAAATTGTTGTGATAGTAAGACCTTACATTCCTGTACTCTACCTACAGAGGAAATTACAAAGTTAGTTTTACTCTACTGAAGCAACCTCCCTTTCTTAGAATGTGTTCCATGCAGTGGCCAGCCTGGGGAGCCTTTTCTACAAAGAGCCAAGAGAGGTATCTAGTGTCATTAGGAGTCTTCTCTGGCAAAGTACCAGATCACAGACTAAGCACTATGAAGAATTAACAGCAGACACTACTCCTTTGCTGATGTTCACTCATTCTCAGCAGCTAAAATTCTGAGTGCAAAGAGTCACACTCAGTCTCACTCAACCATTAGTGAGATGGATGCACGTCCATCATGGCTAGTAAAATCCGATGAAGAGAGTTTAAGCTTTTGTAAAGACATATCGATCATTACTTTGAAACACTTCACTAAAAATCATATTGATGCTCTAAGTCTAAAACAAACAAATCCTTTAGAGGGCAGATCATGGAAAAGTTGCAGCAACAGTGAATCAATTCCAGCTAATAGACGCTGTGAGTGCTGTGACAAACAACTGCTTACTCATCCCCAAAATGTACTACACATGGTCACCAAAGGCTTATCTTTTACTATTCAATAAACATAAATTGTATCACTAAAGACAGATGTATAACGCTTTCATATGGTAGAATACTGACTGCTCTGTTCAGTAATCAACATATTTATAATTTCCTCCTGGTTAACCAAAACATGATTCCAAATACAACCCATTTGTCAACCTCGGTCAAGGAAAGAATCAGAAAATGCTAATGTGGAGGGGAGGAGAAAAGTCTTGATAATCTGGTGGCAGCCTTCCTTCCCTCTTTCAGGTCCCCAGCAAACTGTGAATGGAATCTCATTAACGTTTTATCTTTCACTCCAATTGCTTTCCGTGCCCTGACTTGGAAGCTTTCAGTACTAAAAATAAATGTCTCAGTTTCTGTATGTATAAACCAAAATGACAGTGATACAAGTTCAAGCTTGGAAAAGACTTAGAGATCCATTTCCATACAAACAGGAAAGAAATCATCACTGGAGTTAATTGGACAGCAGATTCTAGCTATCTCATTGTGCCTACCACATCAGCTAGTGTCACAATTCCTTCTATTTTCTGGACCTACCTACTCTTCACCACATGCCCATACACTTCTAGTACTATTAGCACAACAGTAAATAAAATAGTGTACTATTTATTGCCACCACTAAGCACCTTTTCCTCACACTAAAGAAACTTCTTACCCTACCCACCCACCAATAAAAGCTTTCAATACATGACTGTTGCAAGAACATGATTACAGAAGTCATCACCATCATCTACTATCATATTTTCACCTGTTCATGTGGTGTACACCTGTGGGTTGTTGGCAATACACTTGATTGCAGTGTGGGAGATTCCAGGTTCACAACAAGCTCTGTCATCTTTGTTCTCTTAAGCGAATATGCCATGCAATTCCAAAACCTGTGTGAACGCTATTGCCTCTTGTAATATGATCTCGTTTATAAATCTTTTACCTTTCTAAGTGCACAAAATGCTAATGCAAAACCTAAGAACATATATACAATAGTCAGAACAGCTATATATATAGATATAGATAAAATAATAATTCAAAGATCTTGAAAAGCGTACCAACATGCTTTTATACTGCAACCTAATGTGCAAGCAGTAGACCACCCCACCTCAGGTAAGAAATGAGAAATTTTGAGGGCTATTGAACACTGAATTTTTGCAGCTGAACAGTATAAAGTTATTTAGCAGCATTCAATAGCCTTCAAACTCACTTCTGTCTGTGGGTTACACTGGTCCAGTAGAAAAAGAATGTAACACAAACACAGTGCAATACAGGTTGGACCAAGATTTTTCCACAATTTTTTAAAACCCTTTTAAGGCTTGCATCATTTTATGCATTTTGAGTAACATAGAAAGATTTAAAGATGCCATGCACTATTAACCAGACAGCATATAAAAACAGGTTTTGGCCTATAAACGTACTGCTAATAATACCACAGGTGTATAGTTAAAAACAGTATTTAATAACTGCTGTGTCAGGGACAACAGTTTCCCAGTCCAATCAGTTCAGTATGAATTCTGATACTGCTCAAATGGCATATCCAATATGTTGGGATTTTTTTATTCAGTTCTTTTTAGTTGGCAAAACTAACACCTCAACAGCTGCATAAGATATGGGATTCATTTTATGGATGTTAATACTGATTTTTACAGGGCTTTTTAAACAGGGGATCAAAGGGATGGCATTTATTTACCAAGTGCTCAAAAATGAGCATTTGAATATTGTAGTGGGAAACACAAAACAGTTTCCCTCATAATAATTATATCCACTTACTATTAATGAAATGACACCCTCCTTATGCACAAAAGTTGGTCAGCTTTTCCATTTATGCTTGCTTATTTCAGCCTTCACCCATTCCCTAGCATGGATGTTTCATTGATGGCTGAGGGTAACACTTCAAAAATGAACTAGCTAAACAAACTTCCCAGTAGCACTTGACAGAGCTACACCTATTCTTCCCCATTTCCAAAGCAGTACAGAATTAATTACCAGTTCTATGGATCTATTGTAAGTATAATAGACTAAAGAGCTATCACAGACACATTTATTGTAAAAGCACAATCCCAAGAGTGTCTAGTAGAGGGCCAAAACGATTAACACAAATGCTTTGTCAGATCAAAGATAAAACCTGCACCGCCCAATTGAGGAATGAATTAGAACAGTGGGTTATCTTTCAAATTAACCAGGGCAGTTAGTGAGGAAAATTTCATGAAAGTGTAATTCTTAGCCTTTGTGAATCCACACAGCAGGCATTCTGCCAGCTGACAAGATGATGAAATTTTCATGCTTAAAAAAGCCCTCTTCATTTCCCAATTTAGATTAGCTAGCGTTTCTCTCTCTTTTCATCTATTTGCTCTTCTGAAGCAGAATTAAAAAAAAAAAAAAAAGCACACAACAGGATCAATCTCTCATAGAATAATGCATTTCTGAAAGGAAATAAAATCTTTGTATGTAATTTTTTAGATACATTTACAGTTAGGGGTAAGATCATCAAAATTGATATTGTTAATACCATTAAGAAATTGCTAAATACTGCAGCAATGGTAGATATGTTTTGGGAGACAGATACAAAACACTTCAATGTTTAATAGCAAAAAATTATTGCAGAAACAGAAGATTTTACATAAAGGCAAGTAATTTACAAAAACAGTGGGATTGTAGGACGCTTACCAAATTCTATTTACACTCTACATTTGCATATTTTTAAAGTAAAGAAGTATATCACTATTGTATTTATTTATTTATCAGTTTTCTATGTCAAAAAGGGGAAGTAGATTTTCCACTTTCAGATTTTATGGCACTCGTCCCCACCCCTAAATTTACACAGCCACATATAAAATTTTTCCTTTAGTCTATTTCAATAGACTAAAGGAAACAACATGCAATGAACTTAAACACTAAAAAAAAATATGATTCAAAGCTCACTGAAAAAAAGTCTTATTCAGTGGATTGACCTGTGGATCAGGCTGAAAGGCTCTTGATAGGGCTGTGTTCATAAAAGGTAGCTCGTTATTTTAAAGGTTAAAAACTTGACTTTTACATTTTATGTTTTTGTATTATGTGCCATTTGACCAACACACAAACAACACTAATATCTAAAAATTAAAAAAAAAAAAAAAAAAAGGAGTGACAAAGTTAGACAATATATTTGTCATTTTAAACTGGTATTTCTGCACCTTTCAGAGGCAGCCACTACAATAGCAGACTGTTAAATAAGCATCTCAAAGTTTCATCAAATGCTGTGTTCAGAGAGTTCTTTTTCATACTACTTCTGGGTGTGTCTTTTTATCTTATAGGATTATATATATTAGTGTAAACACCCATTTGATGAATTTCAGCTCCAGCTGTTATAGAGTCACTACAAGTACCTGATGAAAGGAATAAACTAAAACTCACAGCCACTGATTTTCTAAGAGCTAACAGGACAAAAAGTTCACTTGCCCAACTCCACAGAAAGCCTTTTTTAAAAAGAAAATTGTTGTGCAATTTGAAAATTACTTTGTACAATAAAATAATCTCACATTTCCAGAATCTGAATATATTCCACAGTCAAAACGTAGTTTTAGACCTTATACTAAAAATATAACTGAGTTTATACAGCTTTTACTTACAAAGACAAATAAATTCCTTTCAAAGGACACTTAGTTATCCTATATACCATTAATAAGATACCTAATAGATTTTAATACAATGTAAGCAAATTGCAATGTTCAATATTCAAACACTTCACAGTTTGGTTCACAGCTTGGTCTTAAAGAAAAAAAACAAGAGAGAACAGAGTACCACTTTTTGTTCTTATCGGTAGTAAGATTTTTTTTCCTGCCGTTAAATGTATCTTCATTCAGTCATGAAGTTTACTATTGCACATCTTATGCACGTTTTCTAGCATTTTATAGGCCAGAAATTACTTCGCATGTGGCATTGTGTATTATGATAATATACTTAAAACTTATCATAATGTAATTAAGTCTAAAAAAGTTAATCAGAAGCAACATTTACACAAAAGCAGTCCGTGTAAACATAGTATTTTGACATATTATTTAATAACACATTGTTTAATTTAATATACTACGTATGGTAAGTTGAACGATAATTTTGCAGCCTGTTGGACTTTGCAATAAAGTACTGTGAGAGCTCGCATTTTGGCAACTTCACCTGTCCAAGTCATCCACCTTTAACTTCAATTGAGAGGAACAATCTATCCCTACCTTTTATCCCTACCTTGTGAAATACTGCCAGAATTTAAATACTCTAAGAAAGTTTTGTGCTCCTTTTGATGCAAAGACCTTCAAAAGAAGTATTTATAGATTTAGCAATTATTACATTTCCAGAAAAGAGCTTAGAAAACACCCACAGTTGCAATAAGAACTAATATAGAAGATAACACAAAATGCACACTTAATATCAAACTACAATAATACTTAGCATCATAGCTGTTGTCTGCAAAAGTATTTTGTAATACTTAAGAAAACACACCATGAATTAGGTAAACCATTCATTTACAGGACAAATTTTCAAAAACAATTTATGGTTTTGAGTGTATCAAAGGTTCTGTCTTCAAAATTGATCTCTGTCCTGAAGCTGTGAAAACAGGCAATGTTAGAGAACCAAAAAAGGCAGGCAGGCAATAGGATGAGAAGATCTATGAAAATTTGACCAAAATGGCTATCTGCCAATTCACAAAATATGTTGCTTCCAGTATATTCGAGATGCAAAACACACAGATACAATTTAAAAATCATGTACTTTTTTTTCTAACCAGTCACCATTTCGCTCAGTGCCAAGATAGGAATTTCAAATATGACTTCTTTTTTTTTTCCCCACAATGCCATATGAAGCCAACCACTCCTGTTGGCATTTTGGATTTCCTGCACTGCCCCCCCAAAGAAGAGAACTATATCGAGTTAATTAACTACCCATCTTTCTCCTCTTTCTTCCCCTCACGATCATTATGAAAAAAAGATTCATATTATTTCTCTTCCTATTGTCCTTCAAAGAATTTTTACAGAGCTACACTCAGTTTCACAATTTAACACAATATATATTAATTTGGGTTGGACAAAGAGAATCAGATTTCAATTACATGAGAAATTGATATCTGCATATTTGATAGGCTTTACAGATTCTCTCAAAAACATTAGGATAATCAACTCTGCACGTTTTTGTCTAAAAATCTGGAAAACAGAGAGCTACTACATCCATAATAATGCTGACACGCACAGTTAAAATTTAAATACACCTGACTATCTTGACTTGAGACTGAACTGAGAAAACAAACATTCTAAATCAGTATTTTAAATCATTGATTGTTTTATTTCCATAAAGTTGCATTTTGACATTCTGTGCTATTACCTTGGACTATAAAAAAAAAAAGTAACATGACAGTCACTAAAAACTCAGCACCACTTAGAAAACTCATTTCATATGATAGAATATTTCTGAATACTTACATTATAGTATTTTCTGAGATAGCGTCTAATATCCAGCAGTAATTTGTTGTTCATTTGAACCACATAGTTGAAAGGAGGCTCTTCACATTCAGTCTTACTGCACCTTTGCAAGCTGGGTTCAATAAATCGCCCCTGAAAACAGAAACGTAAAAACAGCGTGCATCATTACAACATATGACAGTAGCAGAAGTTATCACAGGAGTTTAGACATAATGTATATTTTTTTAAAATAATAGTCTTAAAGGGCCTGTAATATCTAGGCCTTCTTTCTTCCCACCACAGTTGGCCACATCCATATAAAGACTTCTCTGACCTACAGTTTTCCCATTCTCTTCTTAATGAAAGGTCTTTTGGAAAACATGCTTCTTCACCTGCTACAAAGTTAATAATTTCAAAAATGATGTTGAGTAAAAAAATTAAACTATGGACAAATCACACTTCCCCATCTCCCCCCAAACAACACGGGTTTGTTGTTTTATCAGGGACACCAAAGTTCTACCCAACGCCACTGATCAGAACACTAAAATCAACCTTATAGATGCCAATTATGAAATTATCAATAGGGCTGTAGAGACAAACCTCATTAAACAAGAATGACATGACCATCTTTTATTTTCACCAAGTGCAAAGAATAGCTCTTACAGTTTTACACCATCTCATTCCCCTTACTTTCAAAACCTTCTGAACACCCGACATTAAAACTTCAGAACCTGGATGTGATGCATGAACAGCTGAAATTAAGCTGGTAGAACTCTCATTCAAATAAGAGCAGCCTGGTAGGTTGGATGGTTATACAACTTTTAGCATATTTTCTTTCCCGGTAAGACTTAGCTTTTGTGAGCCATCTTGGCTAAACCCCCACCCACAACACTAAATAATTCCATGTGGACAAGAGGGGGGTTTTTTGGTTTGGTTTAGGGGTTTTCTTTTGTTGTTTGGTAGGGTTTTTTAGTTTTGTGTTTTGGGGGTTGATTTTTTTTTTAGCCCATCTGGAAGTTGTCAAGCCTACGTGCAATTAACTATCTTATTTACAGCCGTAATGAACAAAAGTCAAGGATTCACAAAGTATCACTCGATTTGTGTGTCTTCTCCTCTTACTTGCTTCCAAAGATTGCTTTATTTTGATTCAAAAAAATGCGAAACATCTGCTGTTTGTCCAAATTAACTTAAAATAATTACTTTTAATTTAGATAAAAGATTTTATTTGCTTCCAGTTTCAAGGTTTTCACTACTCTGAAGCTCGCTAATTTGCCAATGACTAATACATGCATAACATCGCTGTAGAGTTAAATACTTGGCCCTATTTCAAGCTGTGATCCAAGGTCAGAGATACATTTTTTGGCAGAACTTCTCAACAAGAATGTACCCCTATGACTTTTTATGTTCAATACACAAAGACAGAAGGAAAGATAACACAGAAAAACCTTACTGTCAAGAAGGGAAGTGGGATGTAGCAAGATAAACACAGGTTTCAAAAACACTTTGTTCCAATTAATATGATTTAGGATAAGAAATTGCCATCGCTATACAAAAGTTTTATTAAATAGAGAACTGGAAGTTACTAAGGTGTTAAGATAAGGATTCCTTAAAAAGTTGCAGCAACAATCATTCACGACTGTGGGCAAACAGATTAATGAAACCAGATAATCTCCCATGTTCTGCTAGACGACACAGCTGAAATGCAAAAATGGGAAAAATATTTCAGCACTGTCTTATCAGCAAATTTCTGTTCAAAAACTATAAATAGCAGAACTCAAACAGTATGGTATCTTCTCCTACATCACATGAATCCTATCTGAAAAGTCATTCTCTCTACAAGTATTTTTCTCCCTCACCGATGAACAGAAATGAAACAGAAAAAAAAACTAACCGAACCATCAAAGACATTGTCATAAATATTTTCTGTTCCGCATTTGAGGCAGCAAAACTTGAATCTTTCACAATCCCTATATTTCTCCTCATCAGTGAGCTGAGCTGGGCCACCAACCAAGGCATCATTCTCCTCATCTTTATGGTAATGGTGATGGACTCTGAATTGGGAGGGATCCAGTCCTATTAATAAGAAACAAAAATTTCAAAAGACTAAGAGGTCAACCATGCAAGTAGGTTCATTTTTCATATGCTTGGTGAAGCAGATTCAAAAGAAAGCTACAAAAGGTAAATTCAGAAGCTGAAAAACCTCTCCTTAGCAAAACCTCCTCTATAAAACATAAATACATATTACAATTTTTAACCATGAATAAAGGTTCACGAAACATGAAGAAATTTTCTTACTTATCTTCTTACGCAAGATTGCTTTACAAATAAAACAAGCACATTGCATTATCATGGGAGTATGCAACAGAACATTTTGTTTCTGAGGAAACCACTCCTAACGGATGGCTTTATTGTTATTTTCTTCTTAAGTTACATTGAAAATATTTCAATAAAAAATGTGCATCGTTATTAAGAAACAGTCTTTAAATCAAAATGGCACCATTAAAACTGAAAACAGAGAATAAAAACCCCATTAAAGAAACGAGGGTGCACTGCTATTACCAACTCCTTCAAGTCCGTATGCAACTGCCAACTCTGATTTCAATGCAGTGGTCGATTTCATTTTGGCTCAGTGGTTAACAGCATGTAGGTTTCAATCTAATGCAGTGGTTAAAATTCAGCAGCAGCATTTAAAACGGCAGCGCTGGAGACAAAATGCTTTATTTTTCATTGCCAGAACTCAAGATTTTAAACAAATGACTACACAAAGGAGATCCTAAAAATACTGATTCAACCACAAATAAGTAAATAAGCAAGCAAGCACGAAGTTCACTGCCCCAGGAATAAGACTGCCAAAGTAAACATAATAAAAATCCACGGGTTTTGTCATCCTTTGTCATATGCAACCTTTTAAAAGCCCATGTATCCCATTTACAGGTTTTGTTGTAAACTCTAGCAAATAGCACATGCTAGAAAAAAAACATTAATTGAATGAGCATGTAGAAAAAAAACATTCAGAAAACTATGGCTTACTTTATTATTAAGAAGAAAAAGATCAAAGAGAAGCACTTTTTAAAAAGTATTTTTAACCGGGACTAATTAAGCCAAGTAACAGATTACCATGTATTATCCCATATCTTGGGTACATTTCAGTAACAAATGTAATAATTATTATCAAAAGAGCAAGAAAGATTACAAATACAAAGTGAAGCTAGATTTTACAGTTCTTCTTAACCTTGCAATACAGTACTGAAATACTTGAAGAAAATGTTTGGGAACAATATTCAGTTGAACTAGACAAATATTATTCCACATATAAAACAGTTGTGTTATACAGGCAGATATAGATCGTCTTTACATAAAAGATTTGAAATGTGTGACTATTATCAGGATTCTGAATTTCTATTTTGCAACAATAAAACAAATTCAAGGGCACGGAAAAACTCCATTGCCAAGTAAGTTTGTTTGGTTCTTGATAGAATTATGAGCTTCAATAAAATTTAATCAATCTTCCCAATATTAATTTTACCAAAAGAAACAAATGTCAATGCGTAAGTGTTCACCTTCAATTCACCTCTAAGAGGTTCTTAAACTTTTAATACAGTTCTCTACTATTCGTGAAAAGGAAGAGCAAACAAAGCAAAAAACATTGTTAATACCTTATTTTATGCTCTGATACATATGGTACCCCCCCAAAAAGATGGTGGGTTTTTCTTTGCTGTTGTTTGGTTGTTTTTTTTTTTAAAGGTTAATAGTACATTTGCTGTTTTAGAAAATAAAGAGTACACTCCACAACACACAGGCAGTAGATAAAAGGTTTAGAAAGGGACTTGACTTTAGTATTAAGATTTTGCAAAAAATCAACTAAGTATGCAGTAGGTTGGATTTAAGATAGCAGTAGTGAATACAAAGAAAAATTCTCAGTTTACTCTGAGTTCAGAAATGAAATGAAAAAAAGATTGTGACAACTTTCCGACAGAGATGCCATTAAAGTTCAGCTACAAATTTATCTTTGGTTGTTTCACAAAAGGTAAATATAGAGCAAAATAGTTCACTAAATAAAAGGAGACAAATTCTGGTCTTCATACAACTGCAGTTTTCCAATACTCAGTCAAAACCCACAAGAGCACATAAGCATCTGGACATTTGGTAGTAATTTAACAGGGAAAAAAAGAAAGAAGTTATTCATTGGAAGAATTTAAAGCACACCTATCTCTGAGCTTTTTTAGATGTTTTGGCTGGAGAAAACAGCAGAAAAAATATTTTGCTGATTCAAGTGTACATCTAACTTTTGGTGTGCAAACACCCACAGTGAAATCAAAGGGAGTACTGTTTCAGTACAGTTAATCAGGCTGTTAAAGAACGTGCCTACCTTAATGATCTTGTGGAATTGTGACCTATTTTATCTATTATTTCCTTTCAGGAATAGTTAGTTGGTTCAATTAATCCATTTCAGCACACTAACTGGTATCCTCTCGGATCAGGACACACTGGTTGTATTACTGTACTTGGCAAACAAAACAGGGACTCTGATGGGTGGGGTAAAAATAAAACCTGGTTTTAGTAATTTTTAAATGAATAGGATGAGACTAATCAATTAACTTCTTTAAACTCTCCTTTTTTTTTCCACAACAAGAAGAAAAATCAAAGGGACGTTGACTTACTCTGACATGAAAATCTTCAGGACTATCATTAAATTACCTGCACCACAGGTAAGCTTTCCAACCTCACAAAAACTGCAAGGCTGCATACATGACAAAGAAATGTAACATTAAAAATACGCTGATGAACCTCGTGTGACAAAAGTAAATAATAAAAGTTCCAGGACTTGTTCCCAATTATTTAATAGAATTATTAAAATATTTAGTGACTAGCAAGCAAAAGCAGTCACTCAAGAAACTGAAAAAAGGTCTAATAAATTTTACAAATCGCAGTATTTTAACCATGACATTTCTGCAGACGGTTTTTACACGCCTTTCCACGCACACTCCCCAGGGAGCAGAAGCGCGGCAGGCAGCAAGGCATGAGCCCCCCGGAGCCTCAGCCGCCGGGGAGACGTTTGGGCAGGCCGCCGGCCGCCTTCCCCGCGGGCCGCTGAACAAAAGCCCGAGGGCCCTTCCCTGGATTTCGTATGTCAGCGGCAGGCTAGTCGGGAAGCAGGGAAAGTTTCCCCGCCCGTACCTTTGCCCGTTCGACATGTCAGAGGCAGGGAA
>NW_010562773.1:0-4066 GCF_000687285.1 Phaethon lepturus
GGAGAAGAGTGTGAGGAGTCCTCCCCCTGAGTAGAAAGGAACGGTAGAAACAATGTGTGATGAACTGACTGCAATCCTCATTTCTTGTCCCTCTGTGTCACTCAGGCGGAGAGGTAGAGAAAATGGGGAGTGAAGTTGAGCCCGGGAAGAGGGAGGAGTGGTAGGAAGGTGTTTTAAGGTTTGGTTTTAGTTCTCATTGCCTTACTCTGATTTTGATTGCTAATAAATTAAATTAATTTTCCCAAATCAAATCTGTTTTGCCCATGACAGTAATTGGTGAATGATCTGTCTCTGTTCTTATCTCAGCCCACAAGGTTTTTGTTGTATTTTCTCTCCCCTGTCCAGCTGAGAAAGTAAGTGATAGAGTGGCTTTGGTGAGCACCTGGCATCCAGCCAGGCTCAACCCACCACAATTATATCATGTCTTTTTCTGTCCTACTAAATATCAACATTTATATTTTCTTCCTCTGTAATCTATTTAAAAACCTCTGTCTTTGTTAGCCTGTGTTTTTTGTTTTCTTCTTTTTTTAATCATTCACACCCATGGTTGCCTACAAAATTAATCAGTCATGTGCCTGATTAATATCCCATTTTTTTCTTGAGAAGAAACTCTTTTTTCCTCAAAAAAGGAAAAAAAAATATCATCAAGTCCAACCATCAACCCAACACCACATTGCCCACTAAACCATGTCCTGAAGTTTAGAGTCTACATGTTTTTTGAACACTTCCAGTGATGATGACTACACCACCTCCCTGGGCAGCCTGTTCCAATGCTTGACCACTCTCTCAGTAAAGACATTTTTCCTAATATCCAGTCTAAGCCCCCCCGGCACAACTTGAGGCCATTTCCTCTCGTTCTATCACTAGTTACTTGGGAGAAGAGACCAACACCCAACCCACCACAACACCCTTCCAGGTAGTTGTAAAAATGTTTATAATTGGTACTACTATTCAAGGTCACATGCTGCTCTTACTTAAGAAATTACTTGTAGGAAAATTGAATGCTCTCTATTTTTCTTTTAAATTTTGCATCTTTATTTTTACAAATACAACAATTTATATTTTTTATAACACTACCTTTATTTCAGTCCTTAGAATCACTGTTTGACATACTTGTTAAGAAAGACCAATGGAAAAATATTTTCTGAAGCAATATCAGATGGTAATGGAACAGACTAGTGACCTTGTGCTAGGTATGGACTAATACATTGCTATGAGGTTTGTCGCAAGTCTTAAAAGGTTCCAACAGTAGAAAGTCCACTCTTCCCAGGCAACCTAGTTCAGTATTTACTTATCCTACCATTAGAAAGTTTATCTTAATGTCTGGCCTAAATCTCCTTTGCTGCAGTTTGAGGCTATTATTGTTGTACCACTCACAATAGACATGGACAAAAAAAAATCACCCCTTTCTTACTAGAATCACTCCACTGACAACCTGCTTGAAGATTGTTATTTCAATTCACATCAGTGTATTGCCTCCTAAGACAAAAAAATATCAAAATACAATACAATTTAGTTCAGGAAACTAAGTTGTATAAAGTAAACAAAGTGAATCATATATACTGTGCTCCTTTATTAATAGGTACTAAACATGGCCAAGGACTTTTCATTATCATCATTCCTCATAAAGAAATGCTTCCACACTCAGAAGTGTACTGGATGATGCGCCAAATAGCCACTATTCTGCTACTGCCCCTGGTATCTCTTTGTGACCAGGCTGGGAGACATGACTTCAAGGAATGCTTTGAAAGCAAGCAGCTTTCAATTGTAATTAGAATATTTTGGAATTCTTATAGGTAGACTTACTTTGAGGCAGAATGATAGAAAGACTGAATAAGCAGTCCAATACCAGCGAACCTCAAGGTCAGTGGAAAAACAGTCCTTATCTTACAAAAAGTCTTATTTTGCAGTTCAGAAAGGAGCAGCATTGAGAATTCATTTTTGCTAGTCAGTCTTGTCTTGTTTGGATTTTGCAATAGATTGCATTTAAAAAAATATAAAATTGGTACCAAAAATGCATTTGTGTATATATATGAATTCATACAATACAGCAACTGGCTGTGTACTTAAGCTATCAGGTTAAAAAGAATTGCCAGTTCATGTTCAACTGATTTGTATTAATATATATCTTTCAGTTAATACCAGTTTTACTTTCCAACTGCTTCAAGCTTAAAGGAATTCCCAAGGAACTGTCCTAGTAATGTGGCACAAGAAACAGAGAAGTACATCAGAACATTATTTTGAATGCTCATTAGGACTGATACTCATAAAATCCTGCAGTCAGTTTTAAAAACCTTCTTTATGTGTGAATGGAACAAAGTTCTTTTTACTGGAAGACAACTACATGAGGGATTCAGATGCAGAAATTTGAGCTGTGTGAAAAATACATCATACCACTCACTTATTTAAAAAAATAAATCTGTAGTTCCACTAAAATTTTTAAGTGTGTTAGTACACAATTTATTGACTTTTAGTAAGTCATGTTTAAGAAAAGATGACTCTTTTATCGTCTTTTATTTACCCATGTGGATCTTGACAAAAAGATGTTCATATTTTTTGCCTCAAATCCATCTACACAACATCTTTACTTACAGAATTTAAAATTCTATCCCCCATCAAGGTAGAGCCTCTTCATTTTGTATTACTTCTGCATGAGTTTTTTTCTCTTGAATACAGTTAGCAATTCTAAGAAATAAAAATGGTGAAGATATCAGCCTTTTCATGATTATATCAATCACCAGTGTTTCAGTATCACATTGTCTTTGAGGATCTGGCAGACATTCCCATGGGAATGTTGTCTCACAGACAAAGAACAAAATATATATTTTGAATGTAAACAGTTTACTAGGATGTATTAAAGAAAACAGCAAGACATAACACGAGCAAAATGTGCATATTCTGTAACAAACTGCAGCAACATTCAGAATAGTGTGGTTGCTGTCTTGGCACAGCAACAAAATTAAAGATGGGGAGTACACAGAAAGCAATATACATCTCCAGGCTATATAAACCACAAAATCCTTTTTCATAGTTACAGAATCACAGAATCATTAAGGTTGGAAAGGACCTTTAAGATCAAGTCCAACTGTTAACCCAACACCACCATACCCACTAAACCATGTCCCAAAGCGCCACATCCACACGTTTCTTGAACACTTCCAGTGATGGTGACTCCACCACCTCCCTGGGCAGCCTATTCCAATGCTTGACCACTCTCTCGGTGAATAAATTTTTCCTAATATCCAATCTAAACCTCCCCTGGTGCAACTTGAGGCCATTTCCTCTCGTCCTATCTCGTTTCCTCGTTACTTGGGAGAAGAGACCAACGCCCACCCCACCACAACACCCTTCCAGGTAGTTGTAGAGAGTGATAAGCTCTCCCCTCAGCCTCCTCTTCTCCAGATTAGACAATCCCAGTTCCCTCAGCCGCTCCTCGTAAGACTTGTGCTCCAGTTTCCATGTAGGGGCTTTGTGCCTTTTTCTGAAGCATCTGGCATCTGCTGTTATTGAGGAAATATTATTGGACTGGACAGACATCTATTTGATCCAATATGGCATTTCTTATGTTCACATACAGTTCATCCTTATAAGTTATCCCTATTTTGGTTGCTAAAAGAAATAGACAGATGAATATTGCTGTTGCTGGCCCTTTTCTTCTTCGTTTCTCATTGTGTTCTTTGCTGTACCCTAAATGAATGACGGAGTTTGTTTTGTATTCCCAGCAACACGAACATACTGGCTTTATGATTCATTGCCAAATGTCACAAATTCCTATTTTCCATTGTTCTATTCATGAAGAATATTAGCAACATTCTTAATTTTACAACAGAACAAAGCAGTATATTTCTAAAAAAGCATGGAGACTGGTCGTTTAAACATGGAAAGACTTCTTTAATAGACTTCAGCGCTGATCTTTAGAAAACAACTGTCTACTTCGTTGTAAAGAAAAATATGCTGTCATTATAACCCGTAGAATTTTTTCAGTTTGTAGTCATGGTTTAGTTGCAGCCAGTAACTAAGCACCACGCAGCCGCTCTCTCACTACCACACAGCGGGACGGAGAAGA
>NW_010562773.1:4097-14927 GCF_000687285.1 Phaethon lepturus
GAGTAAAAGTGAGGAAACTCATGTTTTGGGATAAAGAGAGTTTAATAAGTAAAGCAAAAGCTGCACATGCAAGCAAAGCAAAACAAGGAATTCATTCACTGCTTCCCATGGGCAGGCAGGTGTTCAGCCATCTTCAGGGAAGCAGGGCTGCATCACGTGTAATGGTTTCTTGGAAAGACAGGCACCATCGCTCCGAATGTCCCTCCCTTCTCCTTCACCCCAGATTTACATACTGAGCATGATGTCATATGGTAGGGAATATCCTTTTGGCCAGCCTGAGTCAGCTGTCCTGGCTGTGTCCCCTCCCACCTTCCCGTGCACCCCAGCCTGCTCGCTGGCAGGCCAGCACAAGAAGCTGGACTGTCCTTGACTACTTCGCAACAACTCAAAACATCAGCACGTTATCAACATTTTCTCATCCCAGATCCAAAACATAGCCTCACACTAGCTTCTGTGAAGAACACTAGCTCTATCCTGGCTGAAACCAGGACATCAGCCTTGAAGAAAGTCTTGCATGAAGGACCACAATTTTAATGAGTTTAGCTCAAAAATCAGTGAAGAAACTTTAAAAAAATACAATATTTTTAGCTGAATCAAAGTTTCTAAGAAAGGATGGAAAGTATCATGGAAAGAGAACATATATTTATTGAAAGCTGCTGTTTAATTTTCTTAAATCTTGACAGTGTATGACAGCACTGAAAGGGAAACTGATGAGACACATTCTCCTGAGCAAGATCAGCAATGAAAAGTTTTTCTGGATGGAGAGGTAAGTAACACCCTTTGCAGCTTTTGTCCTCAAGTGGCAGCAGCCTCACTGACTGCCTGACATCTTGCTGCTGTGAAGTCGTTCTCTGGTTCCACACCATCGTCAGGAGGCCAGGGTGATTCATCACTTGCTGTGAATGGAAGCAGACCTATTGCAGAACTTCTGGTAGAGTATGGAAAAATATGAAATTCTCATCCAAGGCAGCTGAGATGACAAAGTTGCTTTAAAATCTAACGACTTAGAACTGCAGACTAATAGATTTATTTGAATAAAATTCAGAATGAAGTCAAAGCATACCTCAATTAACTGACCTCCTTATTCTTAATTTTATTTCAAAATTTGAAGGGGTTGTATTAGCACTCCTCAAGAAATGTTTGCTCACTATGTACTTTAAACACAGATAAACCAAGAAATAAAAAAAAAAACATTGAAGACGCCTATTAATATGAGATTGTCAGTGTGATTTCTTGAAGAGTTTCAGGAGGTGTATTCAGATCATCTTGAGGCTACTTCAGAGAGATAATAAGAAGTGATTTAGAGAACTTAAATTTAGATGTTACAGTTTTGCAGTCAGTCAGAGGAGGTTCTTGTACATGGCAGCTTGGAGCCTGAGCTCCTCATTGCCTCAAAGAAGAGGACTTGTAAAAAACAGCCCAGAAGGCATGTCTAAGAGGCAACAGTTGGCAGTAAACGAGGAATGCCTCACTGCTGAAACTGCCCGTAGGGGACAGGTTTCTATTAGTGAGTTAGAGGTGAAAAACTCTATTTCTGAAGGTGACTTCTCCGATTCAGGAACCAACCTCAAATATTTGCATTAGGATTACTGAGTTTGATATTTGCCAGTTTTTTCATTTCTCTTTACTGTCTTGTTTATTCATAAAGTGGCATATAACCACATTTTTATATTTCCTAAATAAATTTAGGCAAGCAAGCTATGAAAATTACTAAATCTTAATTTATACTGCTTGCATGCTAAGTTTCAGTATGTATTTAGATTGTGCATCTGATTTAACCATTTTCACTTGGATCAAGATGAGAAAAAAGAATGAAAAATAAAAGCACACAGACTGAACTCCACCATACAACACATCTTCAACAAGTTAAAATAAAAATGTAAGTTTCTTATTGGAATATAATTGGTGCTTTTAATGCTAATAATTGTTAGTCTTCAATACCTGCTAATTCTGATGAAAATTTTGTGATAATTTGGAGATAGAATGATTAATAAAAAATGCACACACCTATCTGCAAGAATCCCATTGCCTCAAATGGATTTGTTTAGATTTCTGTATCAAGAAATCATATTTTAAAAAATATTATTTCACTTCTAAGTACAGAGGTATATTAATTTTACTTGTTAGTATATCAGTTTACTTGTACTCCACCAAAATTGTGCTAAAAATTTTATTCAAAAGTTGAAATATACATTTCCTCATCTTTGTAATTTGATTTGTAAATGATGAACAATCTGATTTGTATATGATGAGCAAATCTCTAACTGTATTAGGTCTCACTGAGACGGAGTTATTTTTCCCTGTTGCAGCCCTCATGGTGCTGTGCTTTGTATTGGTAGACAGAACAATGTTGATAACATAGCACTGTTTTGGCTACTGCTAAGCAGTGCTTGCACAGCATCAAGGTTGTCTCTCCAACATTTCCCTCCCATCAGTAGGCTGGGGGTGGGTAAGATCTTGGGAGGGGACACAGACAGCACAGCTAACCCAAATTGGCCAAAGGGATATTCCATACCATGTGATGTCAGCTCAGCAATAAAAGCTAAGAGAAAGTGGACGAGGGGCATTCATTTTTTTCCAATGTCTTCTGGAGCACCTGCTACACATACTGAAGCCCTGCTTCCCTGGAAGTGGCTGAACACCGCCTGCTGATGGGAATTAGAGAGTAAGCCTTTTGTTTTCTTTTGCTTCCGCATGTGACCTTTGCTTTCTGTTTATTAAACTGCCTTTACGTTGACCCATGTGTTTGGTTAGTTTTTCTTCCATCTTCATTTGCCCTGCCCTGCCCTGCTGAGAAGGGGAGTGATAGAGCAGCTTGGTGGCACCTGGTGTCCAGCCAAGGTCAACCCACCACAGTAACGTACAAAGATGCAGCAAAGTGACGATGTACCTTTTCAAGTTTATTTACTGCTTTATTAATTGCTTGTGTAAAGGTTGTGTGGCGGAAAGTCCTGACAGCTTCTCCACAAGGACGGAGCAGCTTTGACAGGTTGAGCCTGGCTGGATCCCAGGTGCCCACCAAAGCCACTCTGTGTCACAGCTGGACAGGAGAGAGAAAATATAATGAAAGACTCGTGGGTCAAGATAAGGACAGGGAGAGATCATTCCCCGATTACTGTCACAGACAAAACAGATATGACTTGGGGAAATCAGTTTAATTTATCACCAATCAAATCAGACTAGTGTAGTGAGAAATAATTAAAAAAAAAATCTTAAAACCACTTTCCACCCCACCCTTCCCTTCTCTCCAGGTTAACTTCACTCACAATTTTCTCTACCTCTACCCCCACGTGGTGCAGGGGGACAGGGAATGAGGGTTGCTGTCAGTTCATCACACATTGTCTCTGCCGCTCCTTCTTCCTCACACTCTTCCCCTGCTCCACTGTGGAGTCTCTCCCACAAGAGGCAGTCTGCCATGAACTTCTCCAACATGGGTCCTTCCCACAGGCTACAGTTCTTCAGTGTAAAGGTTGTGAGGTGGAAAGTCCTGATAGCTTTCAGAACTTCTCCAGCCTGGATCCCCCACAGGGTCACAAGTCCTGCCAGGAAACCTGCTCCAGTGTGGGCTCCTCCTGCCCCTCCTTCTTCACTGACCTTGGTGTCTGCAAGCTTGTTTCTCTCACATATTCTTTCTGCTCAGTTCAGGTGCCATTGTGCAATTTTTTCCCCCTTCTTAAATATGTTATCCCAGAGGCGCTACCACCATTGTTGATTGGTTCTGCCTTGGCCAGCAGCAGGTCTGTCTTGGGGCTGACTGTCATCGGCTCTATCAGAAAAAGGGCATGCAAAGCCATTCTTGCCATGCAAAGCCAATACAGTAGCACATTCTGGATGAATGCATGGACACATGGAACTGCAGGGTTTTGAACTCAATTGCTCTAACAGTTTACAGCTGCATTGCTTGGTAAAATGAATCTAAAAATCAAAAGCCAGGTTAAACTCGTGAGAAGCTGATGCTGCTTTCATAGACCTTTATAGCCAAGAAACAGCCACAAAAGGAATTACTGTACTGTATTTATTAAAATAATTAAAAAATTAAGGCAGAACCAGAATTCTCAGCTTTGTCTAAAAGGCTATAGTGAAACACGATTCTGTAAGTCCAGGTCTTTTTGGACTGGGAGAGCCAGGAGATGCAGGATTTTTTGTGTGCGTGTGTGTATATGACTGTGTGCATGTGCAAACCCATGCCAGGGTTTAACCACTGATTAGGCATAGAAATATAAGGATCAGCAACTGAAATAATGGCAGCAAGATATCTGTCATGTCTATGACTGCTAAAGACTGGAAGTGGCTTATTGCCAGGTATGTTCCAGAAGAGCCCTGTGAACACAGCTGATTCTAATTAAACCACAAATTTTTCTTGCCTCAGTCTTCCTGTGTGGGTGTAACCATACAGCCAGTAGTACCTGAAAAGTGTTATAAACCAAGACACGTTGTGGGTGCTTGAAGGACTTCTTTCATTTGAGATGATACATTATGGAAGAGGGAGTATCACTTGAGCTTCCCTACCTGACAGAATGAACATTTATTTCTCAATGATGAATATGATCAAGAAGAACTAGTATATTAAGGTAAGCTGTGGGCATTGCTCTCATAATGTTCAGGATTAGGGACTATATTTTACGTCATTGTTGAGTCTGTCTGTAGAAATTTTGTTTTGTTTTCTTAGCAGCATCTGGATTATTTGTCTGGATAAGTTCCTGCGTTGGTATGGAAGGAGCTAGATATCCAGGAAGTGTGTTGCCTCACATCTCTTGGTAAATCAGAATTCGGTGAACACAGCTTCTAAAAACCTTCCCACTTTTGACAGAGCAAGAAAACAGTGCCCTTCATTTGCTGTGTAATTTTTACTGAAGAGGAGGACAGCATCATCCAATAAATTTTCATTGTCAATAAGTTTGAAAGACTGACAGCTGACAACTGCGTTACAAAGTGGGGAATATAAATGAATGAGGACAGCCAACTGATTGTAAAGGATTTATTAAACAATCTAAATGAAAGAAATTGGAGCTTAACATTATTACAACTTCACATCTTGCTCTTCTTACTGCATGCTTGGTATAATGGGAATTTTTCACTCAATAAAAGACATTAAAGCATGGAAAGTCCCACATGTAGGTGTCGTCAGTAATATCTTTTATTAGTCTAGCTGAGGTAGTTAGAAAATACAGTTCTGACTCAGGTTCTATACATGGGCAGGGTGAAAAGACATTGAGAAGCAAGAAGAAAATGAAAAATTTTGTTCTTTGGAGAAGGATGCCTGTGAGAAAAATAAGTAGGATGAAAAACTCAGGACAGCTCAGATGAAAGAGCTTTGTATTTGGCTCACCACCAGGGGAGCAGAGCAGTAAAAATAAAGCAAAAACTGGCATCTGAGGTTCAATTGCATTTGTGATTTTGGAACCCATTCAAATATATACTTCAAATCCAATTTCAGCAACTGCAAACTCACAGGGATGGAACTCAAAGAAAACGTTTGCACAAAGCATGTGGAAAATGAAACCTCCTACCTCTGTCCTGTTGTACCCTTGGCAGGAAAGAGGCATTTATTCAAAACCACTGTGTTTATTTTAAAAGTGCATGTCTTTGTGAACTGTCAGTTATTCAGGATTGTATTAATGAAGAGAAAAAACAATATTTTCACTTCAGATATTGTGCATATTTGTGTCTAATTTTGTATATGTGTGTAAATTTAAGAAATATATTTGTATGGATATGTACAGAATAGTATCTGTAAAAATTTGTAATATCAATAAACTTTTGTAAACAACTATGAAAATATTAATTTACTTTAAAACTAATTCAAATGATTTAGCTATGAACTAAAGAAAACAGGCTTCATTTTGCAATATAAACTGTACAGACCTTTATTAGCTCTTACTGACTAGCATATCTCACATTCATTTACTTTTTAATTATCTCCTTTAAGGACACCAAGAGCATATCTGTGAGCATTACAAGGTATCCTTGTTGCACCATCCATGTTGCACACCTCAAAAAAGAACTGATTTAAATTTATTATTTATTTTCTACAAATACAAATTTTTCCTGAAAATACACAGATTTTTTTGAATAATTTTCAGCTATATTTTGATCCATCTGTATATAGTAATGAAAATTCCACTAAGGCTATATGCATTTCATATTCTCTTGCAAACACAAGCTAGTCTCATTTCAGTTAATTTTGTTGAGACAAGATTTTTAGTCATGAACCAACTCTTCCAGATAAAGTAGTCTTTTTTGCCTGTCTCCTCCTTTCTATATAGAAAATATTTCCAAATATGTCCTCTTCTAGATGCAAAAATTCATTTTGAGGAAATGGTTTGAAAATTTTATAAAAAATAAATCCATATTATACTGCTATTTCTTTAAGAAACGGTATTTGATTGTTCCAAATGCATAAACATTAAATCTTTTCTGTGTATTTTATTGATCAAAACATCAGTTTTCAGGTCACATGCTTTTAAAGACAAGATGCAAACAATTAAAACAAGCTCCACCATTTGTTGCTTTAGAAGATCTGCACATTATAAATGACTGCTGTTTTTTTTTTTCTTGATTTATAATTAAAATGTCATCATTAAGGAGTGAATATATCTATTATTGCTGTAACTGTGCATATACAGTTTAACCTGCCAGATAATTTTATTCAATCATTCTGCTAAAATGGACCAGACATAAAGTTGTCGTGCTATTTTGCCACTACTTCAGGTTCATAAAAGGCTCTTTCTCCAATGATACATATTTTATCCCATCAAAATATTGATACTTAGTAGCTTGGCAAGATTGTTTCAAATTCACCTGTTTGTAAAGTTATGTCTAAACATAACTTTACAGTCCAACGCAGGTAAAGACATTGTAGAAAAGAAGAAAAATGTTTGATGTTCATACTCGTATTAACTAGTTCAAAAATTAAAAATGCTCTTCTGAAATAAAAAATAAATACCAATACATTTTTTTACCCTACATTCCATTTAATCCTTTAAAACTTGAGCAGTGTTTAGTCATTGTTTTCAGTATGCTTACGTAGTCCAATTCTGCAGTAGGACTGTAATGCACAAAACAAGCATGGATCAAATGCTCAAAACTGCCTGACAGAAGGTTTGCCACCAGCTAATCATATTAGAGAGTAAGATGACTATTGGCCAGAGTAAACAGTAAGGATTTACAAGAGGGACTTTGCTTGCCAAGAAGTATAAAAGAGCAGGAAAGTTTGTTACAGCAGAGGTAAATTGTGGAGTGAAGATATCTGTAGACACACTTGGCATGATACCGCCAGGAATGGGTGCATTAGTGGTTGTGGGGAGAGGTTTACCTGGGTGGGGAGAGAGCCGCCGTGGTCAAGTAACTGTGTATGTGCGAACACATGTGCATGATCAGACCATATTAAGATTAGTTACAAAAAGGTGTGTAGAAATTTCTAGATTGACTGTAAATTTTGTAATAGTCTAGTATTGTGTTTTATTTGGTGTCTTACTGACATTGATCCTGAACATATAGCTCAGTAATTGCTGCTTAATTACATGTTGTTAATAAATCAATAAACCGCTCTGAGCCTGATTTGGTTCAAACTACACATACTGGGAATTTTTTCCCTGTGACAACTGTTGGAGATGGAAAATGGGACTAAAAAGGGCTGTCTTACAATAACAATGGCTGAACGATTGTCCATCTAAACCAGACAAAACCTAAACCTCAATCACAATGGAAAAAAAAGCAATTAAAAAATGTCGGTTTTAAATTAGCTGTCTGTGTATAACAACAACTGTGTATTGACAGTCCTTTCTTGGGGTTTATGATTTCTAGGTCTTTCTGCAAGCATGACAGGCACAAAATTCTTTCTTTTTTTCCCCCCATACTAATCCAAGAGCTGCGCCTTGATTAAATGAGTCTTGCCACCAGATCTTAAGAACTGTCAGGGATTTTGCTTATGTTCCTTGCTTTAGGAAGAAATAAGGTTTGTTTGCTTGTCCAACTAGCCAAGACAAATGAATCTCTTTTTATATAAAACACATCAATTGGGTAGTCTAGATAGTGTCAAGGGAATTTGCCATAAAAAATACCTCATCTTCTCCTATCTGATTAAGAAGCAGTCATGTCCTCAGCAGTAACTAGGCAGAAATCACAGGGGAAAAAAACAAAAAAACCCAATCAAAAAAAAAAAAAAAAAAAAAAGAGAAAAAAAAGAAAAAAGAAAAAAAAAAGAACTGATTTCTACAATGATTCTGCTGGCTTAATCACAGAAACCACCACAAGGAGAAAACTTCACTGTCTTCTACTATCCACTGTTCCAACTGCTATGTCCACTACTGAAAATAAAATGCTGTTTCTAATAACTTTCACTTCATGTTTATTTACATGTACATTTTGAATGCATAAAAATTAGTTAGATTTAATGCCCCCAGCTGTAATTGTGAAAGCTAGCAATATTGTTATTTTAAAGCTTCTCCTGTGCTAAAGCAAATAACATTTTGGAATGCTTAGTATTTAAAAATAATTTTAGACAAAAAGAATTTGACAGCAGACAACTAGCCTTTAAGATAAACGTATTTTCCTTTCTCTGTTACACTAGAAATTGCCTTACAACACTGAGTCTGACCACCTTCTCTTAGACAAATTTGCATGCAAGTTATTTTTCTTCAGTTTCTGAGAGATCTTTTTAGTGCATCTTTTCCAAACTCTTTTGTCAATAACAGATTTATAAAGGTGACAGTCTGAAATCCATAACTTACAACTGCATTTCACAATGATACATCACTCCATTTAAGGGTCACTGAGCAGAAAATGCTCAATATATTGATAAAAAAAAAATCTTGTTATGTTACTTTTACTTCTTGATCATCTGCTTACATGAATACTAGTAATCCAATTTTTAAAATGTGATTAAAAATATCTTCCAAGGTACTTGTATTGTTATGCTGTTTAATTTTTTTCTTCAATGTAACTAGAAAGTGTTCACATGGCTGTTTTAACAGGTAGTAAGAGGACATGTGGAATGTACAATATTTGAAAGCAATATATCACATAATTTTTTCTTAATGAACATACACTGTCATCTTCACACAGCTCCAGAAAGCTTGACTGCAATTAACATACAATAGTAGCATGATGGGTGAAACTCATTGCTGTATAATAACTAGTGAAGAAAAGCAAAACAAGAAACAGAAAACATTTTGTGGGCAAAGTGATTGTGTTTTATCGCAATGTGCTTTAAATAGAACTCACAGTCTAACCACATACACTATAGTAAATTTCTTACATACATTTAAATGACATGAACTATTAACCCTGACATGTTTCATCAGCCCTTTGAACATTAGGTTTCCAATTCAAGAAGGAAAAAAGCAAATGCTTTATTTTAAGTGTGTGAGTAGTCTCATGATTTTTAGTGGAGTTGCTCATAGGTTTACTCGAATGTACTTCAGTGATTTGCTATGACCATCATGACTGGTTTATAGAAAAGTTGTGAAGCATGAACAAAAACTTTTCCAAACAAAATATGCAGTGTTATGTGACATAAAAATAAGCTACAGATTAGATACAGTTTAAATAAAAAAATTAGGAGAACATTTATTAAGCTTCTGAGTTAAATTATGGAATAGTGAAGAGGGAAGACATTTCAAGCTTTGAGTAATTCTTAGGCATCTTGAATACTGAGTGCACTTTTTTCCCTGAATTCCTACATCTTCAGTTCTCAACTGTCGCAAATACTTTCAGAAAAAAAAATATAAATTTATACATGTCAGATATATTGTTGATTACTTAGCTTTATACAACAATATCTAGTTGTTTTTGTTATGTTTTAAATACTGGGGGAAATGATTACACTGCACAGTTATACTGAAAAAAAACCCACAACAAAACAGAAGAGAACCACAGATAGAGAAATCAATAGACTCTTTAGAAAGATACTTTTTACAACTTGGCATCAGTATCAACAAATCTTGGTTATGGTTTATTAAACAAAGGAAGGTACTCCAAAGAAAATGGAGTTCTAGGAGAATATTACCTAAAAAGCTTTTTTGCTGTTTTTAACAGAGTCATTAGAAGGAAAAGACAGTGATAAGCCATTAGTTGAAGAGCGTGACATTCTAGCTACCCCTCAAAATCAATGGTAAAACCCTTTTGTGATTTCAATGGACTCAATTTGATCTACTCTCTAGGCTAAAATTGGTTGCCTCTTTATTCAGGACCAATTCCATAGCACAGAAAGATTTTCAATAACTTAAAGAAGGTAAAAATCAATTAATCAGAAGAGGATGGAACACTGACTGTTCTGGTTTAACCCTGGTAGGCAGCTAAGCACATAAAGCCAATTGTTCACTCCCCTCTGAGTAGAATGGGGAGACGGTCAGAAGGGTAAAAGTGAGAAAACTCATGGGTTAAGATAAAGACAGTTTAATAAGTAAACCAAAAGCTGCACACTCAAGCAAAGAAAAATAAGGAATTAATTCACTCCTTTCAGTCCTCCTTGCTATCAGGCAGAAGGAGGGGACTTAAGAGACAGGGAGAAATGGAAACAGGTCCCTGCTTGGGGCATGAGGCTAATCCCGTCCCGGCTTCCCTCACCCTCACAGCTGCCCTTACACAGCAGATATGGAGCTCTGGAACTTGAGAGCCAGGCAAATGAGGATGTAGATGAAGGTCCACCCAGGGGGTTGCCTAGAGTGAGTCAGTCAGCCCCACGCATCACAACTTCCTCTCTTAAGGAAAAAAGGAGGGTAATTGTCATAGGTGACTCCCTTCTGAGGGGAACAGAGGGCCCAATGTGCTGACCAGACCCAATCCACAGGGAAGGTTGCTGCCTCCCTGGGGCCTGAGTGAGAGATG
>NW_010562774.1:0-26669 GCF_000687285.1 Phaethon lepturus
CTTTCCAACCTAATGTTTCTGTGATTCTGTGGTTCTGTAACTGGTCGGAGATGTGACAATCAAAGAGGCAGCTTTGGCTGTAGCAACCATCAACTAGTACAGTTCAAGATCCTGAGCAGAGTGAATGCAGCAAGTAGCAGAACACAGACCTGGATCTTCAGGAGAACAGACTTCAGCTTACTGAAGGAACTGGTAGGTGGCCATAAGAAGCAGCTCTGAAGAGCTCAGGAAAGCTGGCAGTTCTACTCAAAAATACAAGTATCAGGAGACCCGCTTGGCTAAGCGGATTGTTGGAGCTCCAACGCAAAAAAGGCAGCATACAGAGGGGTGCAAACAGGGACAGGCTACATAGGAGGAGTTTAGAAACATTGCCCAGGCATGTAGCAGAGCTCACCTTGAATTGACACTTGGAAGGAATGTTCAGGGCAACAAGAGCACCTTCTGCTACTACATTAGTTGTGAATGGCTGAACAAGAAAACGTGAGCCTGTTGTTGAAGTGAGCAATTTAGTAACAGCATCTGAAGACAGAAGTCCCAACTTAAAAAGAATCCATCATCTGAAAACCCATGTCATCACCTCTCAGTCTGAGGTATCAGTCTCACATGTAATGTTGTATTAGAGAAAGGCACGTTCTAGAGTTATGTGATGTCAACATACCATTCAAATAATTTTATAACTCCACACAGAATAAACTGAAAACAAGTATAAACTAATTTTACTTGACTACAGGGAAAGTAGCAATGGAGGACCATAAGGAAAACATGTAATGAGAAAGACAGAATGAGAAACATAAGAGAAAAAGATACGTTTATGACATAAACTCAGCAAAGAACCCAAAATTTGCAAAACATTCCAACTGAGGCTTTAAAGTATTTACGTGTACGTTCATGTGTGCACGCAAACACACACACACAATCTTGCAGGGAGTATTTAATCTCGGCAAATATGTATTTAAAAATTTCTTTCCTGCATTATCTGCAACTCTGTTGTTCTTTATCTGAGCAGTAAAGTAGCTACTTGCTTTCAGTGCATTGCTGCCTACAGCTTAATCTGAAGAGGCTTGGCTTTTTTTTTTTTTCATTTCTGTTGAAGGTACCGTCAACTGGTTTTGCATTTGCATATTCTAAGAATATTCAGGATCTGAAATGAACAGCAAATTCAAAGTGAAAACAACTGAGCCTGAACAGCACTGAACACCCATTTTCCCTAGTCAGCTGCAGTTAGGATATAATCCAAATTCCCAGTGATGTAAAGTACCAAATACACAGAGAAGCTTCTTCGGCTCCTACTGTGTTAGGATGGGGTAAAAGTTTTCCTTTTCTTCTTCTTTTTAACAAACTTACCATAGATTTGTTGATATTGCTCTCCTGCTTTGAGCAGGGACTTCTTCAAGAAAAGGAAAGTAACCTCTGTATGAAAAAAATATAAAGGTTCAAATTTTGTAGTTAGAAAGAAATGGTGTGCTAAAAGCAGCATTTCCCTTTTCCTTTCTCCTCTGCATTTTTTATTTTTGTTGCTGTTGTTAAATTGCTGAAGGACGTGGCTGTGTTAGACAACAGAGCTGACTGGCTGCTTCGGATGATGCTCTGTTTTCATTATAATTACCGGACCAAAAAAAATTATACTTCAAGCTGCAAAACTTCTTTTCATAAACATTACAGTGCGTTTATTGGCCAATAAGAAAAAAGTCAAATTAATTGATAAAATAAAAATTTCTTTTTATTCCGCAGATTTACTATCTGTGTACTTTTTTATTTAATGAAGTTAAATGTTGTGTTAGATACAATAAAATAAAAAAAAAGACAAAAAGTGTCCATAGAACCCTTCTGAAGAATAACCAAAGCAGGAACTTAAGGACTCCCTTACACAAAAAGCACTTAAATTACACAGATTATACAAGATTAGGCCATGTAATGCAGAGAGCTCTTACTCTTCCTATGGCATGCAAAACATGAGTTGTCATGTAGCTGAACCAAAAACCTCCTTCCAGCTGATTCATACTTGCAAAATCACAATGCACAGACACTTCTAGCCAACACATGCCTTAACTCTCTAATAAAAATCCCTTCAAAAATAATTTTTTTAAAACTTATACTTATTTCACTACCTCCAGCTATTGAAAGAGGGAGTGGAGTTCCAAAGTTTCCACAAACAAATCTAACAATCTTTTCTAATTGGGTAGTAGAGAATTTATGGGGAGATTTTACATTGCCAAATATTCTACGGATTTGTATTATCTTGGCAAGGGAAAAGAAGTTCTGACATTCAAAAGGAATCTCCTACAGCAAATGTATTCAGGGACACAGACTTTTTTTAAAACCTTGTTTTACCCAACCTCACCTTAAACAAAGCTAGAGACCAAGGTTAGAAACGTATTTTTCTATACAACAGTAAATACTGCAAGCTGCTGTGATAGTCAAGCAAAGCAAAGCAGCAGAGGACTTGTACCTATTATGAAATTCTAAGTAACTGTACTTGAAGAGAGCTACCAGCATTACAAATCTTCAAAGTATTTTATTAATACTGAAAAGTTATCATTACTCCTGTACAGCTGATCTTTTCTACATTCCTAAGAGATGCAGAGACAGGTCAAACAGGTGACAAGGCCAGCTTGGTCCACAGCCTCAAATTCAGCAGCTTCACATTTAGGTCATTTGACTAAGCGGTTTCCAACCAGGGGGGTGAGAGCAGCTCTTAAGTGACATGCAGCACCTGACAGGTAAAAGCAAAGCAGCTTCACTAGCACTACCGGCAAGGCACGACGTGTCCCCTTGAGTGTCCCTGTGCCCTGCTGCCAGCAGCACCGCTGAGGAGCACACGGCAAAGGCACAAAGTGCTTCAAGACAGAGACAGTATGTCTTGCTGGACCTCCTTGGCTCAGCTTCAGCACCACCACACCACAGACTCCTAAAGCCAAGAGGAAGACACAGCCCCAGAAGAGCTGCCTACGTGCAAAGGAAAGCCAGGGAGGACAGCAGGGAGGCAGAAAAGAACAACATAAATACAGTGAGACAGAGCCTTGCTCAACAGAGCTGAGAACACAAAAAGGTTACAAAAAACTATTGTTTAACCTGTAAGGCTTCTAAAACCCTGCCCACCCTCAGACATCGAGGATGCCAAAATATTTGTACCCTCTAGCACTCTGTAATATACATTGCATCAATAAGCAAAAGGCCTGAGAATAATTTGTGCATGCTAAATTGTTCGAAGGAGCTTTCAGTAACTCATTTAACATTACAGTCTGAATTATTTTAGCCTGTACCCATAAATGCAAGCATGAACACAAAGGCCAGCTAATGCTCCCACAAGCGTCCCACAGCTTACTGGCAACATTTCAAGGTCTCCCAGAAGGAGCAGCCTCTAGCAGCTTTGCCTAAAAACCAGCAAACACAGGCACAGGATGTGGCAACTAAAATGGTTACGTGTCCCAGACCCAACATTCACGCAGGGCAAAACTGCAGCAATTCAAGGCACTCTTAAGCAAGGCTAGGAGAGAACTGCTGCTGGTTTGCGGCTCTACTTCTCCCATTTAAATCACCTGTAACAGCCTAGTCTAATTCCACCCCACCCCCAAAAAAAAAGAAAAAAGGCTACTGATACAGAAAAATCCAATGAAGTTCAGAATTAAGATCACTATTTACAGAGAAGTTGGCTAAAATTGGTAATTTATCCTTGAAAGAGGGGATGTGCTTGGTGTTGGCAGTGGGGAGAAAAGTTGGAAAGGACCAGGAGTTGACAGAAGATCCTCCTAGGACTTAAGTCACTGGTTCACATGAAACCTTTAGTAGTAGTCATCTTCATCCACAGGCAGTGCTGGGGAGGCAGGGGGGAACAATCTTATAAAAAGACACTCTTAAACTATCCTCTCCCAGGTTAAGAAGAATTTCAGAGCAAGACTGTATTCATTGCAGTACAAGTGACTGTTACAAATACTTCGTTGGTTTCCAGGACATTTTTACTGCTGTATTTAATATATTTAAATGGAACTGCCTCAGTAAGAGAGCATCCAGAATACACTAAAAACATTGACTGTTTTTCAGAGGAAAACTGAACTTACTTTTCATGTGTCAGATTTTTTTTTTTTAATATGTGCAACTTATACCAGAAAACTGTTCTAAGTACTAGATTAAATGTATGTTTTCGTGACAGACAGACACAAAAAAATAAATTTGGGAACAAAGCTCAGACCCTTCAAAAATTTTCCAAGAACTTTGTGTAAGATACGTAATTTCAGTGACCAGTCAGGAACCTTGGAAGAGAAACTCAGGATACAAGAGGGACTTGCATCTTTTACGGGAATTTATCAAACCAATGTTTCTTCATTGTATTCCACTGCCATATATGATTATACACTGCCAAGTAGCCTATAATCATACTACTTGTATTAATACAAAATGCTTATCTGCTTATTAGAAATACATCTGAAAGGCATGGCTCTATTTCTACTATATGGACAGAAATACTACAAGACTGTTTTACAGAATCACAGAATCTTTCAGGTTCGAAGGGACCTCTTGAGATCTAGCCCAACCTCCCTGCTCAAGCAAGATCAGGTAAAGCAGGCTGCCCATGACTGTGGCCAGTTGAGCTCTAAGCATTTCCACAGATGGAGACTTCACAACCTCTCTGGGTAACCTGTTCCAGCGCTCAGTCACCATCACAGTAAAGAAGTGTCTTTTCATATTCACATGGAATGTCACGTATTTTAATGTGTGCTCACTGCCTCTTATCCTGTCACCGGGTGCCAGAGAAGAGTCTGGTTCCCACTTCTTCATTCCCTCCCATCAGGTATTCACAGACCTTGATATGATCCCCCAAGCCTTCTCTTCTCCAGACCTAGCTGTCCCAGTTCTCTCAGCCTTTCATATTTTTGAATATTCCTCATATGTCAGATACTCCAGTCCCTTCATCACCTTTATGGCCCTGCACTGGGCTCACTCCAGTTGCTCCATGTGTCTCTTGCACTGGACAGCCCAGAACTGGACACAGAACTGCCTGTGTGACCTCAGCAGTGCTGAATTAGAGGGGAAGGATCACCTCTCTTGACTTGCTGGCAATGCTCTGCCCAATGCAACCCTGAATGCTGTTGACTGTCTTTGCCCTGGGAGTGCATTGCTGGCTTGTGGTCAGCTTGCTGTCCACCAGGGCCTTCTCTGCAGAGCTGTTTCCCAGCCAGTCAGCCCCCAGCATAAACTGGTGCCTGGTATTATTCCACCCCAAATGCAGGACTTTGCACTTCACTTTGTTGAACTTCATGAGATGCCACTCGGCCCATTTCTCCACCCTGTCGAGGCCCCTCTGAACAGCAGCACAACCAGCTGGTATACCAGCCACTTCTCACAGTTTCATGTCAACTGCAAACTTGCCGAGGATGGACTCTGGGCCAGCGTCCAGGTCATTAATGAACATACTGAACAGTATCGGCCCCAGTATCAACCCTTAAGGTATACCACTAGTGACCTGTCTCCAATGGGACTTAATGCCATTGATGACAACCGTCTCAGCCCAACTGCTCAGCCAGTTTTCAATCCACCTCTCTTTCCACTTACCTAACCTGTACTTTGTTAGCTTGTCTATGAGGGTGTTATGGGAAACAGTATCAAAAGCCTTACTAAAGTCACAATAAACAGCATCCACGGCATTCACCTCATTCACCAGGCAAGGCATCTCATCGTAAAAGGCTATCAGGTTGGTTAAGGACAATTTCACCTTTGTAAATCCATGCTGACTACTGCCAATCACCTTCTTGTCCTTCGTGTGTTTAGAAATGGTTTCTAGGAGGATTTTCTCTATCGCTCTGACAGAGACTGAGGTGAGGCTGATCAGCCTGTAGTCCCCCCTAATCCTCCTTCTTGTGTATCTTGGAGAAAGAAGTGACATTTGCTCTCTTCCATTCCTCAGGAACCTCTCCCAATCTCCATGACCTTTCAAAAATAACTAATAGCAACCTTGTAATGACATCAGGCAGCTCCCTCAGCACTTGTGGGTGCAACCCATCAGAAGCCACAGACTTATGTATGTCCAGTTTGTTTAAGTGCTCCCTAACCTGGTCCCCCTCCAAAGGTACGTCTTCATTGCTTGACTTTCTGGTCTCAGGAGCATGGGATTCCTGAACACTGGTCTTACTAGTGAAGACCGAGGCAAAAAAGTTACAGCATCTCGGCCTTTTGCATATCATTTGTTCCCATTCAGCAGCAGGCTCATGTTTTCCTTAGCCTTCCTTTTGCTGTTTACATACTTGTAGAATCCTTTCTTGTTGCCTTTCAGGTCCCTTGCCAGACTGAACTCCAGGTCAGCCTTAGCTTTCCTAACCCCTATCCTTGCAAGATCAGACAGCAACTCTATATTCCTCCTACTGTGTTACCGATCCCTGTTTTCACTTCATATATGCTTCCTTTTTATGTCTGAGTTCAATAAGGAGCTCCTTGTTTATCCATGCAAGCCTCCTACTGCCCTTGTTTGCTTTCCTACTTGTTGGGATGGAACTTTCTTGAGTTTGGACAAGGTGATCCTTGAATATCAATGAGCTCTCCTGGATCCTTCTTCTCTCCAGGGCTGTATCTCATAGGATTCTTCCAAGCAGATATCTGAAGAGGTTGACGTTTGCTCTCCTGAAGTCCAGGCTTGTGATCCTGCTTTTTGACATGCTCCTTCCACTTGGGATCCTAAACTACACCATCTCAGCTAAATAAGCCAGTAACAATAATCCTACTGTAGCTCTCCAAGTTGGTCAAGACTGCAATTTTTCTGAGGATTTCCGATTAACCTCTACTACCATTCGGTCTTTGGTTTCTGCAATTCCTCATGTGAAAAGTAACAGATAACCACAAATTTTGAAAGTGACTTAGCCACTAAAACAAGTTCCAATGGAGATCGTTGTGAAAGGTTTGGGGTCCAGCACCATAAGCCTAAAATCCACTGTCCAAATCACTGAATTAATCTTTCTCTGAATAAAAAAATGAAATTCAAGGAAAGACATTTTACCACTTTCTCCTACCCTCCTTTTATGAATACTCACAATGAAATTGTACTTTTCTTACACCATTAGCAAACCTTGCACAATCACAATCAATTGCACTGAAATTCTTCAATGCTCAGGGACAGGCTACATATCTGGATATTTTGAAAGTAGCCATTGAATGGCACTGATTAAGAAAAGGCTTGTATTTTTCTTTTCTCTGAATTACTTTTTCCCAAAATCCGCAATTAGAAGTTTATAGTCTCTTCACTGTGGAAAGCAAACTACTTAAAGTAACCAGCTCAATCCGCTCACAGGAAGTAAATCCTTTGGGACAAGAAATCTCAGGTAAAGCTGTATTACCCTCGTGCTTTTTTGATAAACAAGTACAAAATTCCATTGCTGTTAGCTGTTTGCAGTCTTTTAAAGTTATAGCTATTGGTTCTTAGCAGATGATGGCCAAGATAATTCACAAGAAAAAAAAAAAAAGTCCTAACAAATAATACCCCCTGCTCCGTTTCTTCTGTCTCCACTTGCTGTTCTGAGAAAGCTACTTAGATAAAGCAAGAAGGAAAAAGTAGAATACAAAGGCAGAATTGAATAAAAGTCTTCCTTTCCCCGCAAAAGTATTTAGATTGCCTTTTCAGCATAATGAAGAAAAACTTTTCCCAAAACACGTCAGATTATTTATAAAACCAGTTTGTTATCCTTGTCTATCTCCACACTTGATTACATTCAACTCTTTAGGCTCCTTGCCTAATCAAATGACACAGGAAAGTTCCTTCTGCATTAAGAAATCTATATCCTCACCCTAACACACAGCAGTATAATCACATGCTCTTTTGTTGTGCAGGCTTCCAGTGTATCTTTAAACTATCTTGCAATGAATATGCTCTGATGTCCCACCTCTGAATGGAAAGGAACAGAGTTTTCTTAAGGCCTTAATGAACAAAAATGTTTTGTTTTTTTTTTCTCTTCCATTTTCTACAATGGATACTGAATTAAATTCCTAGAGCCATTTTGTCTATAAATGACTCTAGGAATTCAGGAGATTTTTTTTGCCCACATTGCAAAAAGAATTAGAAATCCCACTGTAATGTTCAAGCAATAAGGAAAATATTTCATCCATCACTGGTTCCAAAATAAGCTAATACAAGTCTTAAGCTAAAAGAGGTGTCACATTCGTTAACTATTATCTTATTCCGAGTGTCTAGGCAATACTACACACAAAATGGTCTTGGACTGCAAAATTGAATGCCTTTCAGCAATTTATTTCTTGGGCACATTGTCAAGTGTCTTCAGGCTACAGAATTACTAAAATATTCTGAACACACACACAGAACCATGTATACTGGTGCTTACTTTCATTTTCTCAACTTCCACAGAATATGGGTGGGTTTGGGTTTTTTTTTGGTGTTGGGGACATTTGTGGGGGTGTGGTTGTAGTGAGGGTTTAAACGTCAAAAGAACTACTCATGACATTTTAACGTGGCCTCTGTCCACACTGATGATCTTTATTCAATCAGTAAACATTACCTTCTTTGTTACCTAAGCCTTTAAAACACAAGATTAACTACTAATGCATTAATTAAGTCTTTTTTCTCTTTAAGTAAAATGTACTTGATTCTGCTTGTTTCTGTAGGACAAAAAATTTGTATTTCTTTTTCAACTATTTCACCGTTACCTTTTTCACTTTTCTAGTATCCGACCAACCTGAAATTTCACTGAGGCAAGTAGTGATTTGCTACATTATCCCAGGTTATAGAGTTTTACAATAACGTCTGAAGAAGAGCAAAATATCATTCGACGAAGGATTACAGGAAGAACTATTGAAAGGTTTCAAGCAACTTACACAGCGGTTGTGAAGTTTCCCAGGCTGTACTGAGCTTTGCACAAAGCTCCATCAATAAAAAAAAGTTTAAAATTAAAAAAAAAAAAATCAGGACTGAAATGGTGATATATTAGAGGAAAAAAATAATTTTATACTCTCTACTTCCTCACAATGTTATGTCCAGATATGACAGAACCAGCTCCATACCACAGTGCTATCATGACGACAGGAAAGTCTCTTTTGGGCTATTCCATACATGTACCATTTAAAACAGACAAAGGACAAGAATCAAAGAAACAAAACAAAACCCTCAATGCTGTCAAAACCAACTTTATAATAAAAAGAATATAATCTAGTACTGATGTTAAAAGAGGATTTCTTATTTCCTCCAAAGGCAGAAATATTAGCAAAACAGTCACTGGGTAGATACTGTGTGAAGAGACTGACAGCAATGCAGCCGCCTCTCAAATCCATGAGTGACCTTGACCTTATAAAGACAAGGACTTTAAAAGGACAGTGTTTTTATCTGCTAAGCCTCTTCATACAGAACTACCGTGGGCACTACACTAAACACACTACAGTGGTTTGTTCAGTTCATGAACATCATGAGTTTCCAATGACTCATGTTGCACTGCACACCTGAATGCTGTATTTCAATGCAACACTGCTAGATTATAAAAAGCTTTAGGCGCAATCCTAACATACATTTCAACAACCCTCAGCATAGTGACAGCATTAAAACAGGGTGAACATTTAATCAAGCAAATGTACTTTTGCAATGCGAGAAATTCTTGCATTACAAAATTTTACTCACTATCTAGCACTTTGACAGTAATGCACACTTTCAGTCATAAAATAAACATTTAAAGATCAAATTCTACCTTAATATACAAACACCTAATTTTTACCAACTTTGAAGGAATGATGGGCGCTACTGTGCTCAAAAGTGTGCAATTTCTGAATCCATTTTTAATCCTAAACACATGTAACAAAAATAGAATTAAAGCTGTTTGTTATTATGCTGTGAAATTTCTCTGTACTTAGCAAAACAAGTAAGGAATGAGGAGAACAACCTGTTCTCAGGTACTAAAGAACAGTAAACTAATATTAATCTGAAATAAAATACAGTATTAGCAAGTGGACTTGTAATGGCAGTTGTAATCTTTCAGAACCTTTTTCCTTGAAGTAATTTTAAAGACATCCCTTTTTAAAATACATGTGAACCTTTTAATGATTTATTTCCCTCTCAAGACATAAAAGCAGATAAAGCAAAATTATACCAGAAAGAGGCATTACTATTACCTAGCAAGAACACCTCTTTCCACTAAAAAAAAGAAGTATTATTTAGAAAGCATTTTAAGAAAAGCTCATGTTTGAATAACTTTCGTGCTTGCATACTTTAAAAAAAAAAAAAACAGAAACATTTAGGTAATCTTTATGTTACTTAATTCAGAGAAAGTAAAATATCTGTTGAATAATGTCAGTAAAAATACTTTCATTTATGTACACTTACTGCAATCTCTCTACAGGCCGACATGGATATCCCTGTACCTTCAATTTGCTTCAGTGCATACTCCTTTTCATCTTTTCTGTACACAAAAAAAAAAAAGAGGGGAATATTTTTAGCTCTGACTTATATTACACCAATCAATACAAGTATAATGAGTTATTTTAATTGGGTCTGGATCAAGAAGCTGAAAAGTCAACCTGGTTTTATGCATAAAGTTACACTTAGATATTAAAAGCAAGTTTCCTTTTAACACAGACTTCAAAAATTCCAAACAAAACTCCCACATAAAGCAACTTTGTTAACCTATACCCATTTCTCTCTGAAACCATACAGATAACTGCAAATATGTCTACAGTGAATTTTGGAGGACACTTTTCCTGAAATTTCAGAATACTGTCTACTACCATGAAAAAGCTGTGCAGTCATATCCCCTGCCTGGTAAAGTCTCCTTCTAGGAGAATCGCAAGGAACCTAGGAACCGCAAGGTTCTTACTTGATTTTAAGAGCCACTGTCAATCCACTTTTACTTCTGAAATGCTATTATTTTAAACTAATTATACTTACTATGTAAGTGTTGGCTACTGACAGACCCCTACATGGCATACGAATGTGTGCTCTGAAGTACAAAGCCAGAGAACATAAAACGTTCAGCCCAAACACAGCACTATTCTTTTAAATCATCACAGTTTGAAGTGATTTAGAGGGAGGACCAACAGAGCCCTTGCAATACAACACAACAACTTACTGCCTACGGTAGGATTCAGCTTGTCACCGACAGATGTTGACAAGCACCAACACCCATAGTGCTGATGCACTTCTGCAGACTCACCAGTTACAACTCAACACCACACAAACCCGCATCCAAATTCCCTATGGCACTTCTGGTAGACTTCAGTTTCCCCTTCTTCCAGTCCCAAACCATTTTGTTTTGCTATGCTGAAAAGTTAAAAGCCAGGAAGGCTGAAACGAATTCAAGTTAGCTCTAAGCCTGTGCCCTGCTCAACTCCAGCCTCTTTCCCACCCTCCTCCATACTCTCCATCTCTGAAATTCATGGGATGAGAAGTGGCTGAGGGGAGGAATGTGGGGAGGGGCTGAGATCAACCCGAAATTACAACTGCCTACTTTGAAAAGATATTCTCTCCAAAATAAACAAACAGAAATTCAGATGTAATGGAATTACAATCTGCTTTATTTCAAGCAGGGTGTTTCAGTGTGTTTGGGATTTGGTGTAACATTGATCTCTAAGGAAGCAAGACCAAGCATATTGGGCTACAGGCTTGAGGGCCCTCTTTCTCCAGAGAGGTTTGGAGTAACAGGTGATCCTTTTGCAGCTGAAACTAAAGGAATGGGTTACATTGAGGTTACTTTAATGATTTTGGAACTGCCATAGAGAAATACATTCTCATTCTGCACAGATTTTCCATTGAGAAATGAGAAGGACAGCAACTTACAACATGCCTTGCAACTACCCTCAAAATATTCACCCATTCAGATACTTAGATGCAAATCTTAACAACCAACACACATGACAAATGAACATAACAAGACTGAACCCTCATCTTCTAAAACAAATTTTTATTCCTCTGTGCTAATTAAAATGGAATAGCCTTATATCACAGTATTTTAAACATATAACTTCTGAGTCTGTACTGGAGCGGAGAGCGGAACACCCAGAAGGGCAAAAGAAAGCCTGAGAAGTTACCATTGCTAAAACTAGGCCAAATACTGCATTAACAGCTTGGAAGAGCTGTTCACCAAGTCCACTTTCAGGAGTAACTTCAGAAGCAGACATGTCCGCTTCCTATGCAGGAGGATTCAACAGAATCTACTGACACAATAATTCAGATTCCTTCCTTGCTCCCCACTGAGCAGCCCTTTATTTTCATGAATTAGTCATTTACAAGAACTTGGCTCAACATGCAGATGCAGAACCAAGAAATGTGTAACTTTACAGGTAATAATCTCATACCTTATCTCACAGATATTGCTTTTGATTTCATTCATTAGTCCAAATTTTGAAGAGTAAATAATAAATGCCCATCCCCTCTCACATACAGTTCTGCTACCTATGTAGACATTTAAGTAATCTGCAAAGTATTAACTCCATAATTCAGATCGCTTACACTGACTGTGAAGACAAAAATCATATTGTCTGCAGAACCAAAGCCAACTCTGTACATTTAAAATTGGTCATGTCTTTTAAACTACGGTCATGTTTAAACTACATGGAACAGAACAATCCCGTGCACACGTATCAGCTTGAATCCCAAAACGATGTAGTCACCACATCACTGCAGTATACCCTTCTTTTGGCACGTCTATTTAACCACCCCACTGATACGGCTACCCTTGAACTAGTTCTACAGATGCAAGCATTGCATTCGGTTACTCAGACCTTCACAGATTGAAGGTCACTGCGGAGACCAGGCATGGTGTTTGGCCACGCTGCCTTCAACAGCATTGTTTAACGCCACTGCCACTGTGAGTCTGTCATCACTTAACAGCCAGCCACTCCACGTAGGATTTTAAGATACAAATGAGAAACTATGAAAGATGTTTAAAAAAACCAAAATAAACAACCCAACAACTTCAGATATTCTAGCATGTGGGAAACGAAGGCAATCTTACTGATCTGCAAACAACATACTTCTAGGACACCAGGTTTTGTGAACATTGAGCAAAAATGGGGCTAACGAAGTATTTACCTAAAATAAATGGGTATCAAGGATGAAGAACGCCAAAGATACCATATTCTAGATCTCACAAAACATTTTTTTACTAACAGCTTGATAAACATAGCCTCCTTTAAATACATAAATAACATCTACTTTCTTTGGCAGAAATGCAAGTCCATATGAATACTTTTCCAAAGTTAACTGTTCTTATTATGCAAACATAATAGCTGTTTAAAGCACTTTCCAGAAGATCTCCACCAACTGGTATTTTAACTAGTAATATTTCCCATTTAATAGTAATCTCAAGATAATTTGAGAAGGAAAGAAATATATTTAAAACTTCAATACCAAGTCAGCCATTGCAATCTGATGAAATACACAATTCTAGTTACTCAATAAAAAGGTAGTAAATGGCCAAAGGAAAAAAAAAAAAGGTACTTTATTAGCTATTTCCCCACTTGTAAGAATTCAATAAATAATGTCAGATGGTGTGTGTGATAGGTAAGTATACTGCTCAACTCCCTAAAGACCTATGCTCTTATGAAACACTTGAAGCAGGGGGAAGTATTTCTACTTCATGTTGAATATACAGAAAAACTCTAGTGAACTTTGAACACATTTCAAAAACTTCTACAGAATTATACAACAGGAAAGTTTTCATAAATCCTTTTCTGACAGATCCTGTATCAGTGCATTTTTCACTAGAGAGCAGAGCAAGTGTGATTAAGTTTAAAAGCCAAACCCAAACAACAACAAACTACACAGCTCTGGTAAGAGGCAAAAGGCACCCATGCTAGGGACAGCCAAGCAGAAGCAAGGTCTTTGTCCATAATCATTTTCATCTGGTCCACAGAAATACTGGCTTGGGAGCAGGTCAACTAACTTGAAGGTCCATCTGTGTGGGGGTTTGTCTGAGGGCAAGGAGCAAGCAGCATAGACCAAGGTTTAGTCAAGCAGGTTCTGTTAAACAGCCACCCCAGGCTAACGGTGGCAATATGCTCACTGAATCTGAGCAAAAAACATAGCAAAACATAACTGAAAAGGAACTCTATTTTTTAAGAGGCTGCGACTCAACGATTTTTATTGAAGTTTTTCAAAATTGATGCAGAAGAATTTTCCTGATAAAACAGGTGCCACGTCACACCTCCACAAGGCTTCCCCGGGCTCCAAGTTCCCTTATTCAAAACTCAGGGCAAAGATTAAAACGAACATTGTTTCTAGTTCCAGAAACTTTACATTCATGCTATTTTAATAGGGATTAACTTTTTACAAAAATGGAACTGATGAGATACTCCTGTCCTCAAACTTCCTGAGTCGGTATTTTAGATAGCCGTAGGCAGCATCCAAACACAAGGCTCCTCAGACCTACTTGCAATAATTCAGAACATCTCTCTCTCATAAAAATGCATACTGGTGTAAGGACATAACCTGATCTTCGAGCTTAAGCTTTTCTCCCTCATCAATAAATATCCCATTCTGCAAGTCCTTAAAGTTAATGCTATCTTTTTAATTTGTACCGTGCAAAGAAAATTCTGTCGTCTTTCCCCACAAAATTGCACTCAGCTGTCTTACGTCCAATTGCAATATTCAATGCAGAACATGGTGCTTCTAGGTAGCACTTTCAGTGCTTTGCAAAAAAAAAAAAAACAAAAAGGACCAAATTCACTTTAGAAGGGTGCAGTTCAGAAGACTTGGAATAATTAAAACATTTCAAAGGAGTTAAACTGTCTTAATTATTGCAACTGTACTTCAGAGTGCTCTCATCATAGCAGAAACTACTTTACAAACAAGCCAATGGAAAACTAGAAACAACTTGCCCAAGACAGTAAGAAAAAACACAGGCGGATTTGAAAATAGTGCATGGCTCAAACTATTGTTTTATCCCTATCTATTATCCTAATTTTTAAACGTTTCATGATGGTCCCTCCTGAATTCACATACCTTAACATACATTCCAACTTCAGAATTAATTATCCACATCAAGGAACTGGCTTAACAACTGCAATCACACTGAAGCTACAACTCTATCACATCAATTAATACAGATGTTAACATTACAGCACATAATAACTTTAAGTGCACAATATCATAAATAAAAATTAATAAATAATAATTATAAGTGCACATTTTCTTAAAAAATTAAGTGCACCATAAAAACATTCCAAGACCTAGCTAGAAAAACCCAATAGAAAACAACAACAATTCACTCTTGTAAGCAACAAGCTAATGGAATTTAAACATTTGTGACTTTGTAGGACAAAGCCTGGGAACACTACAGAGTTCAGTGTCCTTCAAACACAGTACTGCCCAGAACACAACATTCATACAGACATCTTGTTACGCTTCAATCACTTTGTTTAATTGCTTGCCATACAGCATAAAGTTAATCACTCAGCAGGAGATCACCAACAAGATTTACAAAGTTTTTTCTCCCTCCCTAAGATAAGGCAAAACCATGACACTGAAGTGCACCTAGAAGTTAACTGAAAAACCCTCCGTGGTATCTAGAACACGGCAGCAAAGCCACTAAATTGATCACATTCAGCACTGGTTACCTCATGCAAGCTGCTCACAGATTTAACTGTGTACATAGCACATGTGCATAGCCCTTTACAAACGTAATAGTACCAGTAAAAGTGTCTATCATTGACTGGAAAAAGGGACCTAATCCTTCCCAAAAGTGATGAGTTCTCATGCTTTAGTGATTTTTTTATGCATATAGAAATAGCCACTAACTCAAAAGAATTATAAGATCAAAAAAATCCACACATGGCATCACTAGGTTACATGTTCTTCAACAGACTAGGAAAGCAATTTTCTTTTGTCATTATCCTCAAACCATACCAAGCCTTATCCAGTCAGCAGCTCAGCCAGCTCCTTTTCATCCACACGGCAGCCAGCCACAAATGACAAAAGCTGCAAATCTACAGGTGGATCTTAATTTATTTCTAGAGAACCGTATACATGCTGAATTTCAATGCATACATATTAGTTCATTTTGAGAGCTATATAAGAAACTCATAATGTGAAACAGTAAGGATAGGAATTTAAAAAATTTAAATAGAAAATTTAGATAGAAATTTAAAAGAAATCTTTGACCACATCAGTCCTTTAAAATGTTTGTCTTTCTTCACCTTCAAGGGCAGCTGTCTGCTGCTCTGCTAAAAAACTTCACAGCAGCTACAGGTTGCTCCTACAGCCCAGTCCTTGACAAGTTCAGTACAACATGGATACCCGAGTTACATTTGGCTGGTTTTGGCCGTGAAAAGAATAGATCAAACCAGCAGATTTTTACCTCATTCCAGTACAGTGAAAAGTTTACCGTGTCTATGGACCGTGCAGCTGATCTGCCTGCTTATGCATTCCTCAGAGGTTTGGTGGAAACCTTCTTGGTGTTGTGAACAGAAGAGCACACATATGTAGGGCACAGGAAAGGACTTCCCGTACAGGAAGAGCAGACATGTCACCTTATCTGCTCGAACCTAGGCCTGGACTTTCCTCTTAGTGGCAGGCTGGGAAGCCAACCTCCCCAGTAGGCAATGACTATACAATTTTTAAAAGTTGAGCTTGCATCTTGTCTGGAACAATATCTGAAAGTAAACTTGGGGAGTGGGAGCAAGGCAACAAACCTACATCAAACAGAACAGTCTTTACTATGCAGTACAAAAAGAGCTAGAGTGAAAAGAGAACTGCCAAGGCTGATCCAGGTACGCACCAGGAAAACACTTTCTGGAATGGAAACAATACGCTACATTTCTTACCGCACTTCTGAATCTTTTGTCTCACAAAGTCCTTATAACCTCAATTTTCAAAAAGGGGCCTGAATGCTACACAGCTCACTGCCTGACAATACCCACTAAACTCTGCTAGGTCTCCTTCCAAACATCTCCATCGACACCAGCTACCTCACCATATGCATACAACAACACCAGAAGGCAGCACTTCTCTTTATCTTCTGCTACCTCCAAGACATGAAGTCCATAGATGAAGCCCATCTGGAATATATGAACACAGCAGAAATAAAAAGGCAGAAGTTTGTGTCATTTTAGAAGTTACTCTTCTCAAAATGCAGCAATACCAAATTCCTGAACACTAAGCATAGTTTCCTACTCCATTTTCTGATAATTTTATAGACTTGCCAATGTCAGGAACTTGCATAAACGCATGCCCAAAAGAAGGCTCTCTCAGGACTCGTAATACAATCTGAATTTTTAAAACAATCTTTTTTTTTTTGGTTGGTTGGTTTAAAAAAAACTTCCAACAAAAAAAGAAAACTTTGCTTGTTGAAATTAGCATGCCAAAATTAAGTCTACTGCACACATTTACAAATTGGCAGAGACATTCAAATATAGAGCAACTGATTACAACAATTAGACTTTTTTTTTTTTTAAATATATGACTTTCATTACATACATTATGACAAACATGCAGCAGAACAGTTACACAGAGCTTAGCCTGCTTGGAAAATCTGGCATGCTCCAGCCATACAAAAGAGATCATATTAAAAGCACCACTGGCATCAGATTATGATTAGACGCTCAATGTTATCACAGTACCCTATTAGAAATTGAACTATACCCAGATTTTGTTCTATTATCTATAGAATATCCCCAGATGTACCTCTAAAAATCGCTGTCAATATGGCTACCCTTCTGTTTTATTCCTCCGTAAACCAGTCTATGAACTCAGGAGGAAATGTGCACGTTAAAGAACAAGGCAAATTCTTAAAGTGATGCTAAGCTACTTGCCATTAAGCACAACACCCTTACACTGTGTGCTTCCACAGAGTCTCACAAAAGAGGCTAAATACCTATACCCCCCAGTCTTCACCTACCATAGGTGACATGTTCTTTATGTATGAGATGACAGCCGATTAAAAAGGTGAAACAGTGAATCTGAGCACCAATAATCTTATCTGTTATTAAAAAAAAATTCCTTTATCCAGCTATAATTTCATTAGACTGGGAGTGGGGAGTAGAGGTCTCAATATCAACATGAGGAGACTGGAACTATTCCAGCACTGTTACACATAATCTAACTATATCTTCTTCCTCTTTTCCCCCAGGAGTTTCTAATTCAGAAAATGAAAAGCAAACCTTTGGAGTATAGATACCCTCTAACTGTTAACAACAGTTTCAGACTATTTCACAGTCACAGCCACAGATAGATTTTAAGATCTCTGTAATGACAGACCATTGGAAATCCTACTAACCTTAATCTTACTAAAATTTAGCCTTTACACTATAATAATAAAACTTTCTAAGGAAAGAGAGCACAACTGCAGTCACTGGCACCCTCACTCCAAATCTACTGATGAAGATTTGTCCAGACTTCAACAAGCTACAGGGTTGTTGCCATTGCTAAAATTAGACTGGCTCTGAAATATCTTGAATGACTGAGAACTGTGAATTTCATACAAGTAGGTTTATTTTATAACAGATTGGCATAAGCAGACTTGGCAGCCTGTTTATAAAGCTAAGAACTGAAGTCTTCACATTAAACCTTGAAAGCTGTAAAATTATTCTGCTGCTCCAGGTAATTTCTTCCAGCATTTGCTATATTAAAGCAGGAGGTAGAGATGTGCTTGATCTTATTTCTATAAAGACAGACTTGATTACAGATAATTAATAGCTTTAGGAAATACCTCCCTTCCAGAAAGGATACTGCATGTGAGGATTTGTTACCTTAAAATTGGGAACAGCAGCAGCAAGGAGAAAAATACCTCTGAAATAAAGAGGAAACAAACTTTTATTCATCAGTGAATTATATACCAAGGTCACAGACACAGGGTCCTTTAGACTATGCCAAAAAAGAATCTGCCACCTGATTCATAAAATCACTTAGAAGAATGTTTGTGACTAACTATAAATGTCAAGAACATTAGCTGTCTAGTTTGGGTAATTTTATAAGTATAGGTCGTAAAACCATAGTGTAAAAACATACTGTAACTACACAGTCCAGCTTAATGTACATCACGTCTCTTTCTCTGGAGTGCTAAGCCCGACTAAATACTGCAACTTTGATAGGTGGGAAATTACTATTAAATCACCAAATATTAGGAAGCCTATATTTCTTTTGGGTCTCTGGCAAGAACCTGTTTGAAATACCACACACAGATTTTTTTTTCCTACATCATTATAATGCATTAGGTTCACCTACAGCAGAAGAAAAAAATATTGACTCAATGTAAGACCTATCAGAAGGACAATGGCCTAAAAACCACAGTTATACAGTTTTCCTTTTCTAGCTCATGACACGATCAAATGCTCCCTCTAAAGCACGTAGAAAGCCCAGATTTATCAGACACCTGCCACACAGTTTCTGTTCTTCTTTTCCTTCAGACTTCCCAACTCAAATGATCTAGCGTGAAACCTTCAATTCTCATAGTCAGACCTACATTAAAGCTTACTAACACAATGTGGATGTAATTCTTAGTTCGTAAACTAGCCTTTAGGTACCAGAACTGCCACCCAAATCATGAGTAAGAAGCAAGACTCAACATTCTGTATGGGCAGAGTGAGACAGAGCACATTTGTTACAGTTGGAAAGTTGCCGAGTTGAAAAGATATCTTCACGAGAAGGTATAAGGACTGGAATGAAATTCTACAAAGTCACCACGAGGTTGAATTTAATTCGGTCTGAAATAGAAAAAAAAAAAATCATTATTGGTAATGGAGCATCTCCATTTTTTTTCTCCTTACTTCAATGTCAAGCAATTAGGGTTTCATAAAGCTATAGATGTCTTTACTCCAGCCACTAAGAGAGTTTTGCTACTTCCCAACAATAAAGAAGGTCTTTAGTCAGCAATCATCATACATGCTCCTGGGAAATGAGCCATGTTCTGCTTCTTTTCAACTTTAAAACTGCATGTCTTGTAGTCAGAGTAGGCTTCTCTTGCTATCATTCTGTAGCTTAAGAGCATTGCTTGGATAAAGTTTTACAATGACATTTTTTTCCCCGTCATTGAAATCATGATAAAGGTAGAATAAATGGCATTCAACTTGTAACGGCCTTTTGGTTATTCTGAACTGAAGGTCAAATTAAATTTGGTAATTTATCTACCTCTGTTTCTCATTTGGAGCATGACAGAATTGGGCAAAGGAACAACTGGTCATCCTGTACAATGACTGATTTTAATCAAAAGGTATGAATATAAAGCTAACTTTGAAGTCTCCAACATCCTTGAGAACATGGCAACAACACATACAGGAACTCTGTTTCAGGAACAGACACATTCAAAGACACAGGCTGAAACCCACTGTCAGCTGCACTAACAATAATGAACCAAAGCAATAAATGTGACATTTCTGAATGAGCAAGGTGTTACATCTTAGCGTGAAACTGTGATAATTCATGGAAGTAAGAATTTTCTCTAAACACCTTTGAACTTGAAGAATTCATAAGCCATAAGATAAGAAACATCTCCCAAAACAATCTACTTAGCAGTCAAACAGTTAATCTCATGCCGCTAGAATTTCATGCATGAGTGGCCTTTGTATCATCAGATCTCTTCAGGCTCTCCATGCTACATACCGAAGAGGTGGAAGAGTCAAGGACAATCGCAGTCAGAGCAGAGTCCCAGTGTTACCTGTGTGAGTGCTTCCAAGTGCTCTGGTAAAGTCAGGGAAAGAAAGGAGGGACAGAAGAGACAGAAAAACTTCTGGCCACATAAAAAGGATTGACTCTTCCTACAACTAATGCATGAGGAAGCCAGACACATTGCTTCAAAACAACAAAACATACCTCCAAATATAGTTTCCATTCCAGCACATCTAGCTTCTGCCTCCCAGGCAATTGCCTATAATATTTATTTTCATTTGACTGTAGAAAGAAATCAATAGCATCTTCTACTTAAGTCAGCAGGGAATGAACAAAAAAATAATCATACTGCACGTGAGGCCCACTTTTTGGGAACATGTGTTTAAAGCCATACTGTCTGAGAGAGTCCCCAGTTCGTATCTGCGCTCTTATTTAGCCCAGAATCCTTACCCTTAAGGGAGTGATCTGACACTCCCAGCACACACAGGAAGCTACAGCTGTTACTTTACCCATTGGAAAGCCTGACCTCAGTGTGGTTTCATCTAAAAGATGAATGACCCCAGAATATTCCAAGATCATGAACTTTGTAGAAAACAGATGACAATTGGAGAAACAATCAGTTATGCAGTAGCCTCATCTGTAAATATTTATTTAAAAACTGCTAATCCCAGGAAAGACAGAAGCAAACATGAACAATACGCTTCAGAGATCACTATTCCAGTAATCTGAGCTCCTCCAGTCTCTCTCACAACCAGAAAAGTCAGTTCTGCCCTGCAATAAAATAAAACACACAAACAAAAAAACAACCAAACAAAAAAACCCTACACCACACCAACCAAAAACCCAGCCCACACTTAACAGACACCAATTTTGCAAAGGTCAGTTAACTCTCTCTCTACAACACTCCTTCCCTTTCAGACGGTCTTATTAGACACACCAATATTTCATAAGTTCTAAAAAAAACCAACTGTTAAATGAAAGAATTGTGCTCCCACAGAGAAGTCTAATAAAATGCTAATAAGAAATTCAGATACAGAAGTTAAGTATCAGTTGATTTAAAGATTTTCACAGGATTTTTTTAATGACAACAAATTTTTATTTTAAACGTTTCTGTGCTTTTTTCTTCTGCAATCTGTTGAGATAGCTGAAGTTTACAAGAGAGAGAATAATTTCTAGTATCATCACAACTAGCATTTTAATCTGTAAGTCATCTAACTTAGTCAAGTGATCCATGTTAACCAAGTCCCCAGAGCTGGGAGATCTTTGATAAACCTGAAGTATTTAAATACATGACACTCTGAAGTCAAGTAAAAACAGTAAAATTTTTGTATTTGCTATACAAGTAGAAACTCTTCTTCATTTCCTAAAGTCACATGCCAAGTTAGCCAATTTATTCTAAAAGTAGTTGTCCTGGGCCTGTTTCACCATTCCTTCAGGCAAACATGCTGTTATCAAAACAAATAAATCTTTTTAAAGTTTTAATACTTTGTTTCAGTAAAAGAGAATAAAAAATTGCAGCCTGTGTCAGTTCTCGAATGTCAGCAAAGAAGCTCAAGAAACAACGTATGGAAGCTGCATGTAAGAGCTGCCAATCACTTCTGTTAACGATCCCTTCCTCAATCATACATGTAGGCCATATCATCTCCTGAACCGTACGCTAAGCAGCAGTGAGCATATGCAAAAAGAATCTTGCTTCACAACGTAGAAATCGGCAGCTAAAAATAGAGAAGGCAGACTTGGGTCAGAAGGCACCTATGCAAATCATGAGCTTGATTAAGGCCACAGAAGAGGCACAGACTCCCTTTCAGTAGGCATTTTCAAAATATCGGGGAAAATTTAATGTTACTAACAAATCTCTAGTGAAATTTCGTTAGAAGATTCCACAGAAATCCTGGTTAGTTGCGCAAACACATCTGCAGCATTCTGAATTTCTGAGGCTTGGGGGTTTTCATCGTTTTTTTGTTTTGTTTTTAAATCATGCATGATGTGAAAATACTCATCTTGAAAGTAAATTTGTGAAAGAAACTTTACAACACTTCTACCTAGAACACAACAGATTAGATTGGATGACCCAGAAATACACCAACAGATTAAATTTCTATGTGAAGTTGTTCATATGAGAAGTATTCAGCTTCTGACATAACCCCTGTTGTACCTTGCTTTGCACCCTCTTACCAAGTGGGAGTAGAAAGGAATCCCCTCTTCCCCCTCAAGCTCTTACTTCCTCTTCCTGCAGCACTGTTGGAAAACTCTTAACCCCCTCACTCTGCAACAGGAAACTTCTTATCCTCTTCATCTCTTTAAAAAAAAAACAAAAAACCCCACACTAAATCTTGAGAGGTTTTCCTTCACAGCTTATTATGGGCTAATTTATGCACAAGTCTTCCTCTGCAAGCTTGGCAAAAATTCTTCATCTGTTTCTCTCTCAAATGCAACCTCTTCTACATCTCGGCACCCGCACTCACCTCCTTTCTTCCTCAAGCTCCTACCACCACACTTTTGTGCTTACCATAGTAGCAAATGAAAAACTAGCTGATGCTATTTGCTTTCTGAAAGGCAATGGGCTGTACGGCTCACTTCTGCACTTGCTTTCAGGGAGAGTAACAGGAAAAAAAGGACAAAAATAGCCATGGGAGAGACCACATGCAAGAGTCTGTGGGAAGCACTAAAAATTACTCATCACCCCTTGCACTATCCTCTTGGGCAGGAAGCAGAGCCACGGTATAGTCGCACTAGCAGCTCTCAGTAGGGCAGAGTTACAAAATACTGATGATCTCTTCCTAGATGAGGGGCTTTTATGAGAATGCATTGCAGGCAACTAGTTAGACAGGTTTGGTTTAGTTCTGCTGCTCCTTCTCACATATATATTAAGAGCACTCAGTGGTAACAAGTATTTTCCAGGATTCGCAGGTAAATCTAGTGTTTAGGTTTACTTAGCTATTGAGAGACTATAGTAAGGCATGAACACCTTCAGCCACTCTACCTTCCTCAAGATAATGAGTTTCATCAAGAAAAATAAAATTACGGAAGTGAGGAGCAAAACACACCTTTTCAGATACCACCATTGATAGAGATGTTGCTGCAAAGGTTCAGGATCAAATACATTGCTTTCTGACTTGGGTCAGTATTTCTGTGATTCAGCCTGTCGCAGGATTACATTAGTAAACAGCAACTACAGCTGGAACCTCAAATTACTTACATTCAAGACAACGTCAAATAAAGGAAATAATAGGATGTAAATATATAAATTATTACAGACCCTCAAGTATCTTACAAGTTTGAACTTGCACTGGTACATAACTCTCCAGTTTCACATTCATGAGAGTATAACCCTTGCCACATCAATGAGTTGTCTCTCTCAACAGTAAATGCAAATGCAGTACACACATACCCATTCCCCTGTGATTTTACCGCCAACATTGTTCATTTGCAGCATTTAGTCAACTTGAGTGCAGGTTTCATTTCCAGACACACTCATGCTATATGACTTCAGTAATTTAAGTTCTGCAGAATAACAATATGGGGAGAACAGTACACAAATTATTGCTATACAAATACTGATTTAAAAGAATACGCAGATTACCTGTGCCTCTTCTACACTTAAAGTTTTCTACCACCACAGTGATCTCAGTCATAAGCCTGAGCAGATGCAGCCTCTGAACAACATAACGATATTAGCAGAAACCCCAACCACAGCACGCTGCCCCAGGAGAAAGCCTGTTTTTCCAATAGAGCCATTGGAAAGGCCTCACAGCATGCTATTTTTTCACTCTTAATCAATATTTTTCCACTTCTGCTTCAAACAAATAAGATTCATCAAATTAAAAAAAAACTAAAACAAACAAAAGTTTCCATGGCCAGGACCAAAGTCAGCATTCCTAGGTTACATTATACGCTTGCCTTGGCTATGTACTGCATCTTCCTTTCTCTTCTCATGCCATAACTTCCACTCAACTCTTATGTGGAATTGGATGCTGTCAGCACTTCAGATCTGCGTTAAGAACTTTACATTAATGCTTCTGCACACCCGCATCAGTCCAAGGAGGAAAACAGACTCTCCTCTTTAGTTTGAAGCTTACAGTACTCAAAAAGTGTGTGTGGGGAGAAGATTTCATTTGACTCCCCCCACCCCCCGCCTGTACTTTACAGTGATGTTTTTGGACTTGCATCACTATTGCCCAGTTTCCAAAAGGGAATTTCGTATCGGGCCGCTAAGGTGAAGCCTGTTTTATACCAGTTCTCGTGTTGGCAAGTTACATATACATTAACAACAAAGTAATCTGACAAGTTACAAATAGTGACTTACTTTCTTAAAAAAAGAAAAAAGAAAAGAAAAATGTATATTACTTCATTAGCATATAAATCCACACACTTCAGTCAGCTGACACATTGTACAGGGCAGTGCCAAACCTTTTGTATTTGCCAAAGGCTAACATGGCAGGAGGGTCTGCAGAGGCAGCACCCACTACTGAGCGGGCAGCAAGCCTGGGAGCTGCCCAGGGTGCAACTCCTGGCCCTTCTGCTGCCATTGTCTTGGAAGCTGATCACTCTGTATTTCTGTCATTCCCTCCGTAACAAGATTTACAAGCACATACCTGCTTTTTAAAAGGTGTTTTGAAACGTAGAGATTAAAAATATTACCTAGTTACTTGGAAAGAAAAAAAAAAGTTTGTAATTTTAATAACCCCTGTTGCCCAAAACCAGGTAGTGAGTCAAAGAAAAATAACATAGCCAAAGCATGAGAGAAATCAGCCAGCTCAATTGTTTGTTTAAAGGTAAGCCGAAGCAGCAATAACTAGAAAGATTTTATCCACATGAAGATTTCAGCTTTTGCAAGTGTTACTTCTGCTGTCACAGCTACAGAACAAAGAACAGAGTGGCCTATTTTCTACTTGACCAGTGCATCCCATTATTCTTTGGGTGCTCCTGACTAACCAACAGTGGTTATCTTTTCAGCTTGCTGACTTGTCCAAACATCCTTCTGCAGGTGAGCTGACATCCCAGTGAAAGAACATAAATACTTTGTAGTGGCCTGGGCTGATAGACTTTTCTTTCTCAGAAAGTAAGGGGAAATAATTCAGGCATATAAACAAATAAACAGAATTTCCAACCTTTGTTTCATCCTAAAAATTGCCTCCTGTGTGATAAGGAGGTACATGAAGTGCGAAAACTAAGCACAACACCATGGCTTAAACTGTGATCAAAGAAGCGGCAAGGAACGTAAGAAGGAGAGGTAAGGCATGAAACGAAATCACACTTTCCTAACCTTGACTGGAAAAATTGCATTCTTTGTTTTACTTGACAACTGTGAATAAGCGTCCAAAAAGAATGTTAGCCAAAATCAACATGACATTTCAAGGTAGTACACACACACGAAAATTGTAATAGATTTTCCAGCTACATAGAGAGCTAAAAACTTAACATTGACAATTCAGTTGCAGTCATGAGGCTTGTATCACTATTTCTCCCCTGAAAGCCACTGGCCCAGTTTTTGTGTACACTGAAAGAAACCATTAGACAGCTTATATAAAGACTTATTTTCTAGCCCTTCTGGACTACAAAGATCATTAATGAAAGATTTGTACACCCAGGTGCCTCATTTAGCTAGATGCATAATGCAGGTAATACCTCTAGACCTCACCAGAGCACACAAAAGCTACTGAAGTAAATGGAAGCTGCAGGTGCTCAACATCTTTAAAAATATGCTCATGCAGCACATGCAAATGTCACACCAACACTGTTCAAACCTGACTGCCTATTTAAAAAAAAAAAAAAAAAAAGTCTTTTACCTTTCACAGAAGTCAATCAGCTCACTAGACTAGAAATGTGCCAAAATGATATTCCACTCCAGGCTGAAAAAGCCAAACTAAGCTGTTACTTTGTCAAAAAACTGCTTTTATGCCCAAGCCGTTCACAGAGATCCAAGCAATGCAACCACTTTTTTTACAAGCATTTTACCGAAGAGCTTGCCAAGCTCCATATAAACACATTTTACTATTTCATAAAGTTTGTACGCCAAGATTTTGAAACATGAAGTGACAGTCTCTCAGTGGAATTTCTGCAGAGCTACAAGGTTCTTACTGCCCTCAGCCTCCTGAGACTGTAAATTGACTATAAGAAGCAAGTAGCCAGAATCTTTTTCTTTCATACAGGA
>NW_010562774.1:26700-28910 GCF_000687285.1 Phaethon lepturus
AATTTGAAATACTGAAACAGTCTCTATGAAGAGCCAAAGAAGAATTCCTTTACATGGGGCTCAAAATCCCCCAGTGATCAGCATGCTATAAATATGCGTCACTGCTGGGTTTCTGTTGCCAGCACTGGAAAAACTTTCTCTCTGTCATTAAGGACCCCCTTAAAGTTAAGGACTAATGCTAAATATCCTCCACGCCACAGAAATATTTTAGCTAGATATTTTCATAAGGAACTCACCTTATCTTAATGATTTAGGGTGTTTTCTAATTTTTTTTCCTAACTTGTTCACATCTTACTTCCATCCAAGGTCCTAAAGTTACACAAAAGCAACTGAGAGTTAACTTACCAATGCCATAAAAAGGAAATTAAAAAAAACAGGAGAATAATCCAGTTTCCAAGCTTCATGAAGCAGAACCTCTGAGTATATAGTAGTACAGTTGCATTTGTGTCGTATTATGTTGCATTTCAATCTACCCGACGGCCTACTGAAACTTTTGAAACTTCTTTTTACCAGTCAGTAACCAAGGTCTCCCTTTGATTATTCCCAGCTCTGACACATTAGCTATCTTTTTATCATGTTTACTTTTGCTTCACTACCCATTTGCATCTATAATACTATTATTATTTTAGGGATTTTGAAGACATATCCTTTATGGTGCTTCGTAGCATCAGTGCCATTTTTGCAATGGTTTTCCATTGCCAATGATGGAAATGAAACAGATAAGTAAGAAATGGACATCAAATTTCTTTTTTTTTTTTTTTCATAAAAAGGTAAACCCGAAGCTCTGCCTCTTTTATTCTGTCCTTACATACAGTAATTTTAGGATTACTGTATCAAAGAACAGCAAAAAAAAATTTAACCAGCATTTTTGGCGTTTTTATTACCACTTCCTCTCCTATATCTTTTATATAGATATAAAATATAAATAAATTAAAACTTACAAAAAAAAGAAAACACAACTACTAAACCCATAAATATTAGAAGACTCCAGTGGCAGCTGTAATACCCCGGAAGGCTTTAACATTTCGTTTTCAAGTTAGCTATGCTCTAGTATTCTTAAGGTTGCCGAGCAAGCTGGTCAGAATCAGAGCTCATTTCCCAGCATTTAATCCTCCACCTGAATTAGTATGATACCTTTCAGTTATTAATCACTTTGATACTACATCCTCTTAACTTAGAGCTTAAATTTTCAAGACACACATGAATGCAATTTATTCCAACATCAAAATCCCTGGACTTCTCTATTAATCTAAAGCAGCAGTGTTCCATTAACTACTTCCAGAACTTTATTTTAAAAATTGCTATTTTTCCATACTCAGTCTTTTCATTTTCAAAGTTTCAGTTGCCTATAATGGAAGGCTATAACTCTTTGGCTTTCTGTTAACACCTGCAATTTGCAAATCTTATTTTATCGAACTTTACAGTATGCTTGGAAGGCTTCTATAAACGCAGTCTATGTTTGTGCACTATTCACGCACCACAGTGAAGAAGGGATCAGTGGCTCTTCTGAAAGAAAAGGGGTGGTATTCGGAACCTGCACCAGAGCCTTACTCAGGCCTCAGGGCTGCTCCTCTCCAACAACTGCACCCCAGCTAAGCAATCCCAAATTGCAACCCAAGTTCCCCATCGCTCTCTTAACTACAGTACAGTGAAAATGGCATCCACGGGACACCCATCCCACGGTGCCAGCTGCCTTTTCTCACAGGGAAATGAAGGAAGCCCTGCTTAGCCAACACACGCGGGCTTGACGGAGTAAATGACCTCCCTGGACCCAGACAGCAGCCAGGTACTTCAGGGCAGGGGTCGGTACCGTGCTCTCGCGTGGGAAACGGGAGCCGGTGCAGACACAGCTCCCGCACACCTCTGCGCCGGTACCGGCAGAAGCTGCCAGCTCTGCCTGCAAGGAGCCTTCCAGAGACGCCACCAAAGCAAGCCTGCCCGGCTGCGGGCTCGGCAAGGTGGCCGGGGCCGACACGCTCCCTGGGGGCTTCCCTCAGCGGGAGAACCCGGGGAGGGGCGGTGGGTAGCCGGCTGCTCCTCGCATTTAACTCTGCTCGTTTTCCAATCCCTTGCAAGTTCTCTGAGCAGAACGTCAAAGCACGAACGCAGTCACACAAAAGATGAAAGCGATGACGTGAAACTCGGTATGAAAACCACAGGCGATCCCAACGGCACAGCCTGCTGACACAGCACCCCCCGCCCGCTGCGCC
>NW_010562775.1:0-1360 GCF_000687285.1 Phaethon lepturus
TTTCTGCCAAATTGCTCTGCCTCTTAACGCAGCATGAGGTCACCAGGGAGGGCCTGGATAGTGCCTCCCCCACTGCAGGTCAGCCACAGTCAGACCGTTGCACACCACAGCCTGGAGGACCAGGCAGCTGCCCCCTGACCTGCCCTGGCTGAGCCCCCCAACCCTGTGCCCCTGCCCTGCCCACCATGAGTGAGCCCGGTGCTGTGGGGGCTCTGGGGTAGCACTGACCCTGTCCTCACAGGAGCTGCAGAAGGCCGGGCATCTCAACAGGACCAAGATTGCTGAAGGGGGAAGGAAGCTCAGGTGATGGCCTGGGGTGGGGAAGAGTCTGTTAAGGGAGAAGCCACTGCCCAAGCGTTCACACACCACCCAAGACTTTAACTGCTAGGACCAGAGTCCCTTCGCAGCAGGTGACTAGTGAGTCGATGGGTGCCCCTTTCGACTCCTCACACATACCTCACTCACTCACTCACTCACTCACTCACTCTTGGGCGCTTCCTCTTCCTGCAGGCTCGACCCCAGGTTTCCTGAAGCAGAACCTCCAACATGACATACGCCAGATGAATTTATTAAGTGGTACAGCGGTGAAGAACAGCTCGAGCTGGGTGCCTCCAGAGGGTGACCCTGAACAAAAGAATCTCTGGGCATACCCTTACAATCTAAGTTCCCCTCACGAGATGGTTCGGTAGTACTTGGGTCTGGGGTCTCCTTTCACTGTCTCCAGGCAGGCTGTTCTTTTTCTCTTCTTGAGAAGGCACTTCTGCTGATGGATGTGGCTCTCTTATCTTTCTAACTTACACTGGTTTTGGGGCCTTCCCTCCTGCGGCTAATCAGAGGTTACTATAAATTCGCCAGTATCTAGGTGAACGTTCACAGCTTGTGGCCTAAGGCTTTTTGCTAATGCTGTTCAATGGATTCCGCTTGAACTAGGAGGTGACTCCTATAACAGGGCTCTGCCAGGCTGGGGTCCTGGGGGGATCCTGGTGCAGGGGGCTGTGCCAGACTGGGATCCCGGCAGGGGCTGTGCTAGGCTTGGGGGGAGGTCCGTATGAAGCAGGGGGTCCATGCCATATTTGGGGGCGAATCCCCACTTGAGCAGAGGATTTCTGCCAAGCTGAGGGGTCCAGGCCAGCCTGGGTGGGGGGGAGTTTATGCCAGGCAGGCTGTGCCAGCTGGGGGTGGGCATTCCAGCCTGGGGGGGCCATGCCAGCCTGGCCCATGGCTCTTCACAGCTGAGGGGCTCCAGACAAGTGATGTCCCTGGCACACAAATGTGCTTTTGGCTGTGCCAGGCTGGGGGCAGGGGGGTGGATGTGGGGCGCTGCCAGTGCCCAAATGGGGCCCGGGGCTTGGGGGGGGGC
>NW_010562775.1:1418-2654 GCF_000687285.1 Phaethon lepturus
GGGTTTTGTGTGGCGGAGGGGCGCCCAGGCCTGCCCCCAGCCCTGGCTGGGATGAGAGTGCCCCTGAACTGCTGCCCCCAGGAAGAGCTGGAGGGTCTCCTGGGTGGTGCTGGCCAGGAACAGTTTAATTTTCTACAGGGATCCCAAGGGGCTGGCACCCACTACCTGGGTGAGTGGGGGGCACAGGGGTGGGCTTGGACAGTGGGGGAGTGCCAGAGCATTGGGAGGTATTGGGGGGACAGTGGGGGCAGAAGGGAGAGAGGGCTACGGAGGAATACAAAGTGCTGTGGAGACATAAGTGGGACAGCGCACCCATGATGTCTGGTGCCCCCCGCAATGCCCTGCCAGCAGCTACCCCAAGAGCAGCATGGACTTGCGGGGGCTGCCCTGGATTGTGCCCTCCAGCAAGAAGAATGTCATCCATGTGGCTGGGGGTGGGGGGAGGGCTAAAGTGGACAAAGTGCACAGCCCAGGGGATGTGGGGCTCTCCACAACAGTCTGGGCATCATAGGGATCCCCCTAAATGCAGCCCATGGAGAAGGGGACCCCACAGCCCAGCATGTACAGGAACCCCCAAAACAGGACAAAGAGGTGCTGCTCATATACTCCCGTGGGCCATGAGGGGTGGCTGGCGTAGGGACCCCTCTTGGGTTAGAGGCACCTAACCCAAGAGGGGAGTAGGACGCACCTGGAGTGCCTGGGTCTGTCTGGCCCCTGTAGGAGTCCCCAAGGGTCCCTTCCCCCCTCCCCCTCCATCCTGCTCCCTGCCCTCAGCTCTGCACTGTGATGGGTAACGGGTTCCTGCTGCAGTCAGACCAAGAGGCCACCATCCAGGAGTGAGCCCAGGCCATCCAGGTTGCCATCTGCCGGCTGCTGAGTGCCTGGAGTGGGGGGAGGGGTTGCCCCTGCTCCCCCTAGCCCCGTCAGCATCCCCAACTGTCCCTGTCCACCAGCCCCATCCCCCAGGTCCTAGAGAGCCCCATGGATGCACCTGTGGGGTGGCTGCATTGGGTGGATATTGGGGACCTGGTGGAGCTCAGTGGGGAAAGGATGAGGATGAGGTGCCATGGGTCACTGAAAAGGCGGGGGCTCCAGGAAGGTTGGGGGTGGCTGAAAGGGGGGAACAGGCCTCAGAGCTGGCATGACTGTGACCATGACCACACTGCCTGCTGTGGCCCAGGTGCCTCCCACACCCCTGACGCCTTGGAGAAGAATCACAGAATCATTAAGGTTGGA